>NC_133001.1:52655605-52958635 GCF_048564905.1 Vicugna pacos
TTGTTCCCTTTTTTGCACCTTGATCCTTTTTTTCTGGTTTGGCCAAATTACTATTGATTCTTTATTTCCCATTACCAACTTGGAAAATTTAGTATGCCTTTCCATTCTATTGATTGTTATCTTTCTTAACCTGAAATTCATGAATTTTTCAATGAATATTTATTGATTACCCACTATTTACTGTTTCTTTTGGCATGGGAATAAAACACTGAACAAAATAGATGAGAGAAAAGAGATACTAGCAACGAAGCAAATACATGTACAATAAAATGTCAAGTAATGAGTACTATGAAGGAAAAAATCAGGTAATGTGTTGAAAATTGGTAAGATTGTCTCACTAGTCACGACGTTCAGGAAAGTTTTCTGAGGAGGGTGTACATTTCTGATAATGATGAAACACTTTTTTTTCCTTGTCTAACTCAAAAACGAAATACTAAACGTATTTCCCACAAATATGCTCTAATACCATCACTACCCATTACTCCCAAAATAAAATCTTCAAAACACTTCTACTTTTTTCTTCCGTTTTTTCCTTCAGTGTCCGTGTCTATTTACTTATATGGATTATATTTTTTTATTTAATCTATTATTGGAATTTTCCTTATACTCTTTCATCTATGCACTTTTCTTTAAATTATACTATATTGCCAATATTTATTTTATATTCGCTTACATGTCTATCCTTAGATATTTATGTAAATTATATATTGCTATATATTTTACACATTTTATTAGTCATCACTTTCTTCTTTTAAAAATTTTTCCTTCTTGTAGGGATTAAAAAAATAGTTGGTCAGAGTCCTCACTCAAGTATCTCCTTTAAATCAGATTCATGGATAATAACCTCTTGGATGTCCACAAATATCCTTCTTTTTCTCTAGTAAGATATTGACAGCTTTATTGGGAACATTTCTGTGTCATAGTCATTTTCTTTTGGTATTATTCCACCACCCTTTAGCTTCTAGTGTTGCAAAGGAAAAGTTAAATACTTCTCTGATCTTTTCCTTTTTTTAAGAAACTGTTTCTCCCATCTTGAGTTTATATGATTTTCTCTTTATCCTTGAGTTTTTTATAGCTGGCTCCAAAGCATCTTATATGTGGTGTTACTTTTCTGTATCTGCTGCCTGGAGCCGTCATTTGTTGGAATGCTGTATGGTGGCTCTACGAATGGGGCAAGGTAAAGACGGTTGACTGTCAACAAATAAGGCACATTCTCACGGAGGGAGAAATACTCTTTGCTTTCCCAGCCTCTTGAGGGCTCCTTGGAGACTGAGGAGATCAGGCAAATCCACACACAGTCAGTATGGTTCTTAAACTTTATATAATCAGGCTTTTTCTAGAAGATAGAAGTAAACACATATAGAAATAGACATAGACATAGATATATAGACATTATGTTTTCCTCTTTACACTGAAGTTCTCTTAATGCATCCTCCAGTCCCTGCACTGGTGACAAGAACCTTGCATTACCTCTGTTCTATTAAATTCCCCAGAAGCCAAAGTCCTCCTTCCCACCTAAATACCCACAGGGCCCAGAAACCACTTGCCTTGGGAGAACTGAGTGAGTTAGAGTTGAAGAGAAAGGAGAAAAAGATGCTTATGAGTTACCAGTTTTCTGGAATCTATTCCAGAAATTGTCTTTATGGCTATATATAGATATTTGGGGCTACTACTTAGACCCTCAGGAAAACACTTAGGCTGATTGGATGAAAAAAAAAAAAACAAAAAAACCTTAGGGAATATAATCAGAATGATTCATTATTTATCTTCTTGAAAAATACCTACCTGTTCCAAAATAAGCATGTATGTTCCTAACAAGCAAGCATTTTCAGTTTATTCATATTTTGTCAAGATTTGACAAGACTTCTTATCAATGATGTCAAAAGGATTTTAGCCAGATTCTTACATTCTTATGAGATATTCTATTTATCTTTTTTTTTTTGGCAAGGAGAGGAGAACATATAAATTCTAATCTCTTAGCAAAAGAAATTTTGTTTATCCTTTGAGGTAATTATTGAATCTCCTCAAAATAATTCACATCTTCCCTTAAATCACTGATTTTGTTAGCATTTGGCTAATATTATCTATAATTACTTGTTTGAATATAAATCTCTCTAAATATTTTTCTGTGAACACTTGGCTGTATATATTGTGTTTCTCAATTTAGTCATTTGTACCTGTAGGTGGCCAATATATGATGACTTTTGAGTGTAACATTCAGTCATATGAAGATAGTTATGTGACACACTAGGCAGAAGTCAATGATCAATTTTGCTGAGGGTCCTTATAGAGAGAACTTGTCAGAAGGCTTATGGTTTAATAGAGAAATTAAATTTATTTCTTAACCTGATATCAACCCAAAGTCTAGAGTCATGTGTGACAAAATCCCAAATAATTCCCCGAATGAATGAATATATGCTAAAATGTAGGCTTTTCCTAGTAAATGGAATACTATTCTCAGTTGTAATCAACCTAGAAAACTGTACCCAGATTTGTTTTATCACATAAAGGTTGCATGGTCATCACAACATCACTCAGTATTAACTTAGAATGAATGTTCCAATAACGTGAATTTACTGCGAGGTAGATCGACTTCTGTCACAAATCTCTGGAGCATTTTCTGGGGCAGGTAAACTTTTAATAAGGGAATGATCTCTCTTGTAGAAGTCTGTGTGGGAAGGAGCACTCTAGAGAGGTAGTGAAAAAAATACTAATTAACTAGAAGTGCTCCTAAATAAAAGCTGGGCTGGTGTATGCGGTAGAGAATATATTGATCTAGAAAAGTTTTAACACAGGCAGGTCTCCATCTGTCAGGATCAAGACATAAGGTTTTGCAGCCTTGAGCATGAGTTTGCACCAGATAACTTTCATTGTTCATTCCAGTGGAAAGATTCAGTGAGTCTAGAATTATCAAAGCAACTTGCCCATATAACACCAAGGAAAATTGTCTCGAAGTATGATTATGAATTTAAATCAAAAAGCATATGTACAACACATGCAGATATCAGTATGATTCAGGTCCGGTGTGCTGAGGTTTCTAAAGTGATGCTGAGTTTATCCCAAAGGGCACAACACCGTCTGTTAGCTGTTAGATTAGTTATTTTTATGATTGTTGAACTCATTTGACTCTTCAGGTGAGTGGATAGATGATATTAGTCTTCCCTTATAGAAATAGAGAACATAACAATGTTCTTTGTATTCATATATTCATAATATTTTTCATAATATTGTGACTCTCTCTTGGTTTTTAGAACTGTCATTAAGTAATAGTTAACTTTAGTTTTCAAATACGCAATCCAAAAATGTCATTTTATTATTTTTTAAATTCTAAATTGGGGGTAAATGTATATGTAGCCAGTATTTCTAATGCAGTCCACATTAATGATGATTTCATTTCCCAGTGTTGCCTGCCCAGACTGAGAGTACCTCATTTATGTCCAATAGGCCAATTATAAAGTTTAAGGTTGATTATTAAGATCTTGTCTCTGGAGTAACCAGAGTAAACAGACACCGAGGACCAGAGGTTCCATTGCCACATGTTCTCCTAATTACTTTGGGCATTTACAGGGCCTGTCAGTAGACACAAGCCAAACGGTGAACAGTCTCGAAGTTTTGTAAGGAAGGAGGCAAGGAACTTAGATGTCCAGCACCCACATGCGGGTGCAGTAACTCAGGAAACTCTGTTCCAGCTGCTATGGGGTTAGACCACCTGTGTGATAACAGTCCCAAATAAAGTCCACACCCTAGCATTTGCAGTAGCCTGCAACTCAAGCCCTGCCCTGAGTGTGCCCCAGTGAGGGCTCAGGTTGCTGCAGCCTCCACTGTGCCAGAATGAGTTATGCCTGCGGTAGTAAGGCCATCTCAGTCAGCAAGGGGCCTTGCCTAAAGAGCAGTAGAGAGCAATTCGACCCACTGTCCGATGACTCGGCTTGTGTACTGAACTCTGGACTGAGGTATCAGCTGGTGGTGCTGAAGACAGCTTCTGCTCAGTAGGAAGCAGCCTCTTGGGAAGTTACTGGGGTGAGGTGCTAAGGGTTAGGATTACGAAAACGGCCCAGTGTTCTTAGAGGCTAACCTGCTCATTGGCAACTTGGGACTTTGTCTGAACTTTATTTTTAAATTATGTCTAGGATTAGCACCAGATTAAGACCTGCCATCCTTTAAAACCAGTGCTTTGTCCATGACTAATACTAGAAAGCCAATGTGATTATTCTTTTGGTCAGCCAGGCACAGGGCCATCTAATTGTGAAAGGTTCTTACCAGGGTGGCCTGCACTATGATACAGAAAAACATTGTAGTCCATGAGTCATACTGTATTTCTGTGGACTAAGAGGAACCAGTTTAGCAGTAACGCATATAATAATTAGAATTGATTTACATTATTAGGGTTAACCCAAGTCTGCTCTACTCAGTTTCCAGTGAAGTGCAAATCAGCTTCTACAGCTTCAAGTAAGATATATCCTGGGCCTTGTGCTAGGCATCTTTACTAATGTATTTTACTTCATTGTAATACCAAATTGGTGAGGTAAGAGTAATTGTGAACACTTTAGAGAATGAGACTGAGGATTAGCATTAAGTAATCTGCTTTTACAAAAGCAGGAAGTAGTTTTTCTTTTTTCCAAATACACCTTGATGACTCATTATTAAATTTGTCTTCATGGCTTAGGACTTTCCTGGAGTATTTTTGCATCTTCATATGTAGCTGAAAATAAACCCTCAACTTATACATAATGATTTTATCTATTTTGTCTGAGTTGAAAAAAGAGATAAAACACACTTTTGTGCTTTACTTAATAAATTATAATAATCTAGAGGGAAAGTAAAATAAAATAAATAGGTATATGAATCAAATCAAGCAAACCAAACACTCAACTGAAATGCAGTGTGACAGATAATATACATATTCACATCGGCACACAGCGGGGGAGCAGGCAGCATCTTAAATTATACCCGACGAAAAATAACTATTTTTATATCTGTATTAGGCTTACCTTTTTTATAACCATATTCCTAAATGTCTGTCATAAAGATGAAATAAGTTCTCTTTGCTTCCAGTGAAACTACTGTTAGACTTTGAGGCTGGCCAGGAGCTAGTATTTATGGACCTACAATATGACTGCAAGTAAAATTGAAATAGATAAAAAAAAGATTATTCCTTTTCTTTTTAACAAAGTACAAATTATGCTTACAGAATGATTTTATTTAGTTTAAATTATTGTATAGATTTGAACATTACAAGAAATGATATCACAATATTCAACCAGTCTTCTTCCATTTATGATACCATGATAATGCCCTTTATAAACTGCACGTTGAAGGCTTTTCAGTTTTGTCTCCTTGGAGGTTTCTGCAAGTAAAGGAGCTTAAGTAACTCAACCAAAATGAATATATTTTAAGTTTAATGTAAAAATGGCTTGATGGGGAATAATCAACCTATAGATTTCTGGGGCTCAAAAGTGGTATCAATGGCACCCATCAAAACTGGTAGGAAATTGAGACCCTATATTTAACTTGTTCCATGTCAGAAACCTTTTCTGATAGATGATCTTGATGAGGTGTTTAATATTGACCTAAATATAACAGTTCACAGTGGAAACAATTACTCTGTTCGAACAATGTAAGATGGGTAAAAGCAGCTCTTTTAATATTAAAGCAAGTTATTCATGTTCTTTTAAGTCATTATTTACACACAATAAAACTGAACCTTTTAAGTGAACAATATACAGAGAACAGACTGGTGGTTAGCAGAAGCAGGGCTGAGGGTTGGGCCAAATGGGTGAAGGGAGTCAAGAGGTACAAGCCTAGGTACCCTCACCAGCTTTTGGCTCTCTCCTTCCCACCCTGGCATTCTGAGCTAGAAGCTGCAGACCAGCTATGCCCTCGGCCCCTTTGTTTAGGAAGTAACCTACACACATGTGGTGACAGATGTTAACTAGGCTTATTATAGTGACTATTATTGCAGTGTATACAAATATCAAATCATTGTGTTGTACACCTGAAACTAATATAAAGTTGCAAGTCAATTATACCTTAATTAAAAATTTTTAATAAAAGGGTATTTTATACATTCAAAAGATAAATCTTTGTACCAATATGTGTTTCAAAAAACTTTTTTCTTATCAGTTGATAATTTTTCCTTTCATTTTCTTATAAGAGTTTTATGAAGTACAAATTAATTTTTTTGTTTTTTTTATTTTGAGGAAGTCAAATATGTCATTTTTTTTCTTTTATGGCTTTTGCTTGTTTGAGATTCAGAAAAGAAAACTTTGCCTCAGTGAAGGTTAGAAAGATTTTCTTTGATGGTTTCTATTAGACATTTCATAGTTTTAACTTTTGTATTTAATTTTGTGATAAAAATTTCAGTAAACTTTGGTATACAGTACAAGATAGGGTTCACGGTTCACATTTTTAACATGTATATTTCCAAAATTTCCAGCATCATTTGTTGAAAATATTATCTTTTGTCCCTTAAATTATTTTTTTATATGAGCACCTTTATCAAAAATGAATTGAGAACTTAAAGTGGGTAGAATTTTTGGACACTCCATTAAACTACATCTGTCCTTAAGACAATATTACACTGTTTTCATAATTTCACTTTTATACTAAATTGTGAAACTGGGTAATTCCAAGTCCTCTAGTTTTATTCTTATTTTTCATTTTTAAACTTTTCTAAACATTTTGTTTTTTTCAATAAAAATTATTTTATCATCAGCATGTCCATTCCTACCAAAATTCTGTTGAAATTTTTACTGAGATTGCATTGAATATATGTACATATAAGTGTAATGTTTGGGGAATATAGAAACTTTGTTTCTTATTTCTGAGAGTCTTCTGATTCATGGACATCATATACCTCTCTATTTTAAGATTATCTTCCATTTTTCTCAGCAATATTTTATAGTTCACAATGTATAGGTCTTACATATACTTCATAAATATTATTTCTAAGTATTCCATCTCTTCATGCTATCACTAATGATTTAATTTCAATTCTACCAGCTCTATATTTAGATATTTTGAAGATCTTTTTGGGTGAGTTCTTATATAGTTAGGATTTTTATGTCTGCTGGGTGAATTGACTCTTGTAATATTATGCAAAACCCTTCTTTATCCCTTTGTATTCCTTGTTTTAAAGATTACTTTACCTGATGTTTGTGTAGACAATCAGATCTTGTGGATTTTTGTTTGAATTGCCTAACATATTTTATAAATTTATATTAATCTGTCACTATTTAATATGTTTAAAGTAAATTTAAAAAAATAATATATATGTGAATCTTGACTTTACATACAAGCTGACAGTCTCTGTGACTTAACTGGAGTGTTTAGCAGACTTATATTTGTATAAGTAAACTTATACTCAATATGTTTACTTTTAAACCTACTGTCTTGTTATTTATTTCTTATATTGTACTGCTCCCTGCCTTTTTTTCTGCATTTACTTGAAAAAAATCAATATTTTACATTATTTTATCATCACTATTGGTTTTTTTGTCATGCTTCTATGGTCTATGTTTTAGTAGTTGTCCTACTATTACAAAGTAGGCTTTAATTTATCACAGTCTACCTTCATAAATTACTATTTATTGCACAGTGTGAGAATATTTCCATAATAATCTTCCATTTCCTCACTGTAATTTTTGCACTTCATTATCTAATCTTTAGTTTTGGCATTTAGTATAAACTCAAAATACATGTTTACCATTTTTTCATAATACTGTCACTTTTCTTTAAAAAGACATGGAAATACTTTTTATTTTTACTTCTTTTTTTTTTTTTTGGAGATCCAGATTTCCATCTGGCATCGTGTTCATTCTACTTGAAGAATTTTCTGTTACAATTACCTGTAAGGCTTATCTACTCAGTAAATACTGCAGATTTTATCTTCCCATCAATGCACAGTATTTGATGAAAAGTCTGCTTTTTTAAAATATATTTTCTTTATATTTATTGTTTTCCCACCCTTTTTGGCTACCTTCAGTGTTTTCTCTTTCTCTTTGTTTTTCCACAGTTTGATTATAATGAGTCATTGTGAGTCTTCTTTGTATTTATCGTATTTTTTGTTCTTTGACCATTGAGGGTCTACTGTTACTGGTTTTCACAAATTTAAGAAAATCCTTGCAACTTCCATCTTAACTATTCCTCTGACACTTTCTTTCCCTTTATATTTTATTTTTTCTTTTGAAACTCTGATTACATGTATATTAAATATTTTGATATATAATCTCATAACTCTTGGAGCTCTTTTCTGAATTAAAAATTTTTTTGTGTTCCATTTTGGGATAATTTCTACTGAACTGTCTTCAGATTCACAGATTACTTCTTTTTCTTCAGTGCTCCATATACTATAAGCCTGTTGAATTACTTCTACATCTCAGATATCACACTTTGAATTTCAAGCACTTCCATTAGACTCTGTTAGGTTACCACCTCACTGCTAAAATTTTCCATCTCTTTATGCATGCTGTATACTTTTTTCACTACATCCTTTACCTGACTAATCATAGTTACTTTAAAATTCCTACTAGACATTTCCAGCAGGGCCTTTCTAAGCTGATTTTGTGGACTTATTCTCTTTAAAATGAGTAATTTTCTTGTTTTAGGGCATGTGTGTATATTTTATTGAATTTTAGATATTATGAATAAAAGATACTAAGGAAAATTTTATTCTTGCTCAGAAATGGGCATGGCTGCTCTTTTCTCAGTCTATTAGTGTAGGGAGCTGAAGTAGTCCAGTCAGTTAGATGGGCTTAGTTTTTATTGTTTCTAAAGTTGTCTTCAGTGACCTGGAGACTTCAAAGTCCTTATCAGTAGCTCGCTACTGTATTATGATTATTGTAAGACCTGGAGTGCCATAGAGTTTTTCTCAATATTTGTGCTCTGCTCTCAACTCTTAACAGACCTTGTACATCTGAGACACCAAGAGGCTCTCTCTTCATCTTCTGCTCCTTTTCCAATGATAGTTCACTGTTGTCTGTAATTAATATAAGGTACTACCCCAGCTGGGCTGTAAGGAGTGAATGGGTGTTTCCTTGGTTCTCTGGGGCTCGTGTGTAGTGATGCCTCCAAGACAGATTTTTTTCCTTCTCTTTCCACTACCTGATAGTAGTCAGCAAAGCACGATCTTGCAACACTGAGGCATCTTTAGGGGAGAAAGATTTTCCCGCAGTTTGATGATTTGTTTCAGTACAGTGTCCTTGATGAGGCTGCATAAGGGTATGTCTTTATGCTCCTCTAGAATCAGATGGAATTGGTTCCTTTCTTTTTTTTTAACATTTTTTATTGATTTATAATCATTTTACAATGTTGTGTCAAATTCCAGTGTTCAGCACGATTTTTCAGTCATTCATGGACATATACACACTCATTGTCACATTTTTTTCTCTGTGATTTATCATAACATTTTGTGTATATTTCCCTGTGCTATACAGTGTAATCTTGTTTATCTATTCTACAATTTTGAAATCCCAGTCTATCCCTTCCCGCCCTCTACCCCCCTGGTAACCACAAGTCTGTATTCTCTGTCCATGAGTCTATTTCTGTCCTGTATTTATGCTTTGTTTTTGTTTGTTTGTTTGTTTTTGTTTTTTAGTTCCTTTCTTTTCACTAGAAGTAACCAGCCGCTTCCCTGTCCTCCCCTGAGGGGAGGTCTAGCCTCTCCATTACACTAGACAGCTTTTACTTCATATGAGATAAGGGTCTGGGTTTTGTACCAGTAACAGCTTATCGTTACATGTCTGTCTGTGTCATGACAGGTGCCCCCTCAGATCGGTGGCTCTCCCCAGCTTTCTCCTGAGCACTCAGTGAAAGCTTGTTTCTGGGGCATTCAGGCAGTCTAAACTGTCACATTCATCTGTACTTGGCCTTTAAGAATCCACTACAATTCTGTTGCTTTTTCCTTACCCGATTTCCTTGTTGCTACATTTCCATTTTGTACTCTGTCAAAAGTGAAGCAGCTTGTGTGTCCCTCTAAGGGGCTTGTTACTCTGGAATTCAGTTCACCTAGGTGCCTTGCAATAGCAGCTCTCTGATGGACTTAATAAAAGCTATGATTGTGCAGATTACCTAGGTGATTCTCATTGTAATAGTGGGAGCAACATTATTTGCAGCTTTCCGTATTGTTTGTGAAAGTACATATTCCTTGTGGAAGTTACTCTCAGAAGTACCTTTTGAAAATCCCTAAATACCATAGAAAAATAATTCATATTTTCAGGAAAATACTAGCAAAATATTGGAGTAATGGTTTGGCACTGAAGAAAGCATTTATTTCGATGCCATTTCTATGTGTTTTTAATAAATCACTCATGCACTTGTTTATCCATGTATTCCAAAGCATTTGTAGATTATCCAGTAAGTGCTATTTTGTTAGCTTCCGGAAATAAATGGTATATGATCGACCATTTGCTTAAAGATATGGTCTTATTTTTATTTTTATTTATACAAAAAGATTCCATATTTTTATATAGTTCATAGATGGGGAAGGATCCTCAAAATGTGATGTTGGATATCTCATCAATCTCAATAGGCAGGTTTTTGTTGTTCAGGAAACAAAGTTTGCTTTTCTTCAACTTGAATACTATGCATCAAATAACATCTGTGACAGGTATAAATTGAAGGAAAGAATTGAAGCCGTGTTTTTAAACCCCATTCAAGTAAATCAACCTCATCAGTCCACAATCATATGAAGTAGAACTATAAAAATTTAAATGAAACTGTAATTTTCTGTGTTTACTAGCATACAAGTAATTGAATGTTTTTATTAGTGTTTATATAGCTCAAAGTGAAGGACTGACTTTATGCTAACATAAAATAAAATGTAAAACAGCAAAGTGCAATTTTAAGGCCCTATAAAATCTGCCACAAGTATTTCCTTCCCCTTCCCCAACCATACCTTTAGACAGAGGAGCTATCCCCTCCTATGAGCCAGATCCAGAATATGTGAATTCTACTGTCAATTTCATTTCACTCTCTTGGGTTTCTATCCTTGAAGATATCTTTGGAAATAAAAGTCATCTTAGAAAATATTATGTGCTAAACTGCTATACACTGCAGTGTGCATACACTGAGACTCAATGAGGAGTTACATCACTAAGAGGAACAGAGTACAGAAAGGAACGGGGAAAGGCCTTTTAGCAGAGATGATACAAGAATTCTGACATGAGGCTCTATTAACATATTTGGTCAGGTGATTTTTTGTTCTGTGTTGCACACTGTGGGAGGTTAAAAGCATCTTGAACCTCTATTGACAGTAGCAACCTCCCAGTTATGACAACCAAAATTGTCCTAAGACATTTCCAGTGTCTTCTTGGTTGAGGTAATCACCACTGGGTGTTAACCACTGATTCAAGCAAAGACACCAAGGTGCTGTTTATTCAATGGCCACAAATGTATGCACCTTTCTGTTTAAAAATAAAAGAAGCTAAAATATTTAGATAAAATCTACTATAAGAGAAGAACAGTTTCACTCAGTTGCTGCCTTTGATTTTGCTTTGTCTCCAATTATTATATTTCTTCTAAGTAACAGGTGATTTACTGCCTTTTTATTAATGGGCAAGTCATCTAAATGAGATATGCAGACAAGGCATAAAAACAGGGAGAAGAGCATTAATAGTGGTTTTACAATAGTGTCTGCTCAAATCCATTTTTCTTGATTGAATTTAAGTGTCATTATTTTAACATTTATATCCCAGGATATGAATGAATGTGTGTGTGGGTAAATAATCAGTTCCAGGAAGGACACATCAAAGCTCTGACACTACTCACTGTGACTAAATAATATGTTTGTAGTGTCACATGATGCGTTCCCAAATGTTGCTTCTCTCCCTGTTTATTAAAATGAATGATTTTTCTGAAACTCCTGAAACCAATCATAATGGGAATGATTTTGAGCTTGGATTTAATTCTCCGGTGACATACATCCAATCAGGGCAGTCTTCTAGGCTTTTCGGCTAAATAGTCATCAAAGTATTAAATAAATTAATCTAAGAAATAGTGTAAGTATCTACTACCTTATGAACATTATGTCTGGAACAGACCAGAAACTTTTAGATATAGCAAAGGAAGAAATGGTGCCATCCATTTTCAACATGTATAGAGCTATAGATTTTCACTCCATGCTTATAGCAAGAAAAAAAGCTAAATAAACTGAAAATCAGCGACTTTCCCCAGACCTATCAGAGAATTCCTATCAGCAGATGGATAAGTGAAATGAATAAAGATAATCAGAGGTGGAACAAAGGAATTAAGGCTATTCTCTACAAATGTATCTGTATTACTTGTGAACTGGTATAGAGTTATTTGAGAATAGAATTAGATAAGTTGTAAATGTATATGCAAACTCTAGGGCAACCAATAGGTTTTTTAAAAATGATTATAATTGATATGTTAAGAAAATGGAGAAAGTGGAATTATATAAAATTCAATTAAGAAAAACAAAACAAGTGCAAAGAAAATAGTTATAAGTATGAAAGATAATAATCCAACTAAATCGTAATCACTTAAAATGTGAATGGTCTACATTTACCAGTTAAGAAAACAAAGATTTTCGTAGTGGATCAAAAGGAAGACCCAACCAAATGCTGTCTCCAAGAAACCCACTTTATATATAAATACAGAGATAAGATCAAAGTAAAAAGGGGGAGAAACAGATACCATGCTAACACCCATCAAAAGAAAGTGGAGTAACTCTGTTAATTTCAAACAAAGCAGACTTCAGTAAAAGAAAAGATACCGAATAAGGAGGAGGTATCCTATAATGTTAAAAGAGTCAGTCTCCCCAAAAGATATTCCAATTCTGAATATGTATGTACGCAGCAACAGGGCATCAAAATACACAGGCAAAAACTGATAGAACTACAAACAGAAACATAAACTCACAACTACAGTTGAAGATTTCAGTATCCCTCTTTTAGAAGCTGGTATATCCAACAGGCAGAAAATCAGTAATGACATGGTTGAACCGCACAGCAATATCAATCAACCTGATGATACCGTGTTTATAAAATACTCCATCCAGTGACAGCATCACACACATTCTTCTTAAGTTGACATGGATCATTTATGATAGTCCACCTTCTGGGCCAAAAAACACATTTAAATAAATAAGACATATTAAAAATAACAAAAATTATACAAAGCATATTTTTTGATTACAACAGAATTCTATATCAATAATTGAAAGATAGCTGAAAACCCCAACACATTGAAATTAAGCAATATACTTATAACTAAAAATGGGTTAAAGATAAATTCGCAAGAGAAGCTAAGACGTATTTTGAACTAAATGAAAATGAAAACATAATTTATCAAAATATTTGTTATGCAGAGAAAGAAGTGCTTTGAGGGAAATTTATGCAATTAAATGCATGTATTAGAAAAGAAGAAAGATCTAATTAATATTATAAGCATTTGCCTTTGGAGCCTAGAAAATAATAATATTAAGTTAAATAAAGTAGAAGAAAAGAAATAATAAAAACTAGAGCAGATATCTGCTACTTAATCTCATGGATATTAGAAGAATAATAAAGGAATATAAACAATTCTTTGTACACAGATTTGATAACTTAAGTGAACCAATTTCTTCTGAGATATAATCTACTGCACTTACAAATTATTATTATCATCATCATCTTAGTAGGTTTATTAAAAAGCTAGATTTATAAAAAACTTGTTATCAATTAACAATAACCTTTCAACAAGGAAAGCCCAAGGGTCACATGGTTAAACTGGTGAATGCTCTACATATTTAAGGAAGAAATGACACGGATTATCTACAATCTCTTCCACAAAACAAAAACACTGAAAATACTTCAAACCTTATTTTATGAGACCAGCATTACCCTAATACCAAAGCCAGATTATCACAATATAAGAAAGAAAAACACACCACACCAGTGTCTCTTATGAATATAACCTTCAACAAAATATTAGCAACATGAACCTAAAAAAAAAGGTGTAGAAATATTTACACGCCATGGCCAAGTGGAATTTATACCAAGTATATAAGGGTAGCTCAACATTTGAAAATCAGTTGAAATCCATCATATCAGCAAACTAAAAAAATAAAAACAAATCTTATCAATAGATGCAGGAAAAGCATTTGTCAAAGTCTAACACCCATTTATAATAGAAATAGAGGAAAACTTTCTCAATTTGATAAAGAATACCTATAAAAAAGTGAATAACAAGGATCTACTTTAGGGTCCACAGATGGCAAGCCTATAACAGGTGTGTGGATGGGTGTCTGCCACCCGTTTTCAATACTTGTAGAAAATGACAGTTTTATGCTTTTTAAATAACTTATTGAATGTGATATAAGAATGAGCCACCATTCAATATTTAATTAATAAATATAGCACCATTGTTCAGAGGAATTGTCTTAAAAGGATACATTTCTTTAAATTTTAGGTATCATACTTGGAAATGACTTACTTCCAGAATGGAAGATAGGGTTGTTGGAGGAAAGCCATTTAAAGAGCTGAGAGAGCAGAGTGGTGGAAATATAATTTACATTAATGATTAAGACGGGTTGTTTTGTTAAGAGTGACCGTGACCCCATAAATAAAACTACTGAGAAGTGGAGTAAACTATCCTAGGAGATGCTGGAAAGCAGCGGCAATGAAGGGTGGAAGGTGACAAATATGCTGATACCAGATTTCAAGTTAGTGGATTGAGGCAAAGAAGAACTGGTGGAGGGGGGAGCCCAGAAACAGCCACGTGGCACAAGAAGACAGCTTGCAGGATGGGAGGAGGTAGGGATAAAGGAGATAAAACAGCAGTCAGCTGAGATCCTGTCAGGAGAATCAGTGTCCTCAGGGAAAAGTCCCTCTTCTTTGACAGCAAAACCTAAAGAATTGCATTTATTTTTTTTTTAATTCTCTACCCCTTTCTTGTACTACCTCCTTCCTTCTCCCCATTAGTAATCATTAGTTTGTTCTCTATATCTGTGAATTTGTTTCTGTTTTGCTATGATCATCTCTTTTATTTTTTTAGATTCCACACACAAGTGATACAGTATTTGTCTTTTTCTATCTGACTTATTTCACTAAGCATAATACCCTCTAGGTCCATGTTGTTGCAAATGGTAAAATCTCATTATTTTTCATGGCTGAATAATATAGACACACACACACACACACACACACACACACACACACCACATCCCCACATCCTTTTTATTCAGTCATTTGTTAATGGATAATTAGGTTGTTTTCATATCTTGGATATTGTAAATAATGCTGCTATGAATATTGAGGTGCATGTATCTTTTCAAACTAGTGTTTTTATTTTCTTCAGATATATACCCAGGAGTGGAATTGCTGGATCATATGGTTCTTCTATTTTTAGTTTTTTGAGGGATTTCCATACTGTTTTGTACAGTGGCTGTATCATCAAAAGTGTACTTGGGTACCATTTCCTCCTCATCCTTGCCACCATTTGCTATTTATAGACATTTTGATGATAGTCATTCTGACAGATGTGAGATGATATATATATCTCATTGTGGTTTTTATTTGCATATCTCTGATAATTAGTGCTGTGGAGCTTTTCAGGTACTTGTTGGCCATCTGTATGTCTTCTTTGGAAAAATATATATTCAGATCTTCTGTTCATTTTTTGATTAGGTTGTTTTTTTGGTATTGATTTGTGAGAACTGTTTATGTAATTTGGAAATTAACCCCTGTTGGTTGTATAATTTGAAAATATTTTCTCCTATTCAATAGTCTTTCTTTTCATTCTGTTGATGGTTTCCTTTGTTATGCAGAAGCTTTTCAGTTTAATTAGGTCCCATTTGTTTATTTTCACTTTTGCTTTCTTTGCCTTAGGAGACAAATCCAAACATTTACTGCTATGATTGAGTCAGAGAGTGTTTTGCCTATGTTTTCTTCTAGGAGTTTTATGATTTCAGGTCTGACATCTAGGTCTTTACCTCATTTTGAGTTTATTTTTGTATGTAGTGTGAGAAAGTGTTCTAATTTCATTCTTTCACATGTAGATGTCCAGTTTTCCCAGAACCACTTATTGAAGATGTTGTCTTCTCCATTATGTGTTGTTGCTTCCTTTGTCATAATTAACTGACTGTAGTTGTGTGGGTTTATTATCAGGCTCTCTGTTCTGCTCCATTGAATTATGTGCCTGTTTTTGTGCCAGTACCATGCTGTTTTGATAACTGTAGCTTTTTGGTATAGCCTGAAATCAGGGAGCATGAACCTTCTAGCTTTGTTCTTTTTTTCTCAAGATTGCTATGGCAATGAGGGGAATTTGTGGTTCCATATAAATTTTAGAATTATTTGTTTTAGTTCTTTGAAAATTTTCATAGGTATTTTGATGGGGATTGTTTTAAATAAGTAAATTGCTTTTGGGTCACTTGTAAGTGTTCTGAGGAATGACCATAAATTTTTGAAAGAGTTGAGAAAAGAGACTGAATAAGAACGTTAGGAGCCTTATAAGGACTAGAGTGTGAGAGCGAGCAGCGATCTGGGATTCTGGATGTTGTTGCGGTGACTGAACAAGTTTAGAAAGGCCGAATGAGATTGCACCTGATGAATTCAAGGTGGATAGCTGTGGTGAGGCTGAGAATGATGGGGTTAGGGAGGGGAAGGTTTCTCTACCTCAGACTTTATCTCTGATAAATATATACTGTGATTGTCAACTACACGTCTTAGTTAAGTCTTCCCAAAGGACTATACTTTATTCTCAGAAAGTAAGTTTTCACATTGGTGCAAGGGAAGAAATATATCATGTGTGCCAAGCTCAGATAAGTAATCTTATCAAAAACTATGCCAGCTTCCTAGATTCTAATACTTTTAAAGAACAGAGGAGGTTCCACCATGCATGTGCACACACTCATGAGACGTAAGGTATCCCAAGGAATAGCATTGCATAACTATCTAAAGAAAACTTCCCAGTGAGTGTTAAAAATGTGGAAATGGAGAATGAGTGACATAACCAATTTAAAAATAGCTAATTTTTCAAGTGCTTAAAATTAAATGGAAGATTTCTTTATTGGATTGTTCCCAATTTCCCATTCTATGCAGAGCATGTGATATAATTATGTGGTTAGGTGCTTAGGTCTATAATAAAAAATACATACATTTTACATTTTAAAATCAAGTAACAATTAAGCCATGTATTTCTTGATACTATTACCTCTAGTATAATTGCTGGACTATTTTCAGGCCATAAATAACTCTGCAATTACTTACGTGAGTTTTTTTTTTTAATGGTCTATAGTCTACACGGTAACAATTACATTATTACAGAATAATTACATGAATTACTTTATTTGTAATTGCCATAAAAAGACCTTATTCCAGCACTTTATTCAAAGCACAAAGACTAAATACAATATGCATGCTACTGAATAATTGATCCATTAGTAGAGAATTACACAATATTAAACCTTCATTTTTTATCATATATTTGAAGAAACACATATATGAGCCTCGGTGGGTCATTCGCATATGTTGTTCTTTTAATGCTTTAAAACATACTTGGTTAAATAGAAAAAGAAAATTTCTTAATCCATTATGTTATGATTTTCCTCTACGTGCCCCTTTGCAAGAAGGCTCTATAAAAAACTTTTAGTGAAGCATGAATGTAGTTTTAAGAACAAAATTATTAGAGACTTTGTGTTACAAAGAATAGGCTCCAAACAGTACATTTAAATGCTAAATATGACTATGTTTAAAGAATTATTCAATAAACTAATTTCATTGGAACTTAGGAATACTTGAAGGAAGCTAATAAATATTATAATTTGGGGATTCAGTTCTACCAGAATCATGAGCTAGATTGATTTTCATGATTTTTAGAAATCAATTGCGTCAATTAAATTGGAGATGTAATCAAATGACTAAGGTACATTGGAAGAGCTGCCATTTTTACCTCTCCTGAGCAGGTGTCATAATTTCTTTACCTACAGCACAGCAGATCCTTCACAAGAGAATCGTTTGCTCAGACTCTTCATTTACCATCCTGTTTAGGTATCTCAGTGCATAAAACTTCATGGTCAATGTAGTCCCCACCCCTCCCTTATCGTTGGCATATACATTCAGCCCACCATTCCCACAATGGGAGCTGTTCCAAGGATGCAGCCTTGAGAGAGTAAGGCGTTGTTAAGATCATCTGGACTGAATGCAAGACTAAATCCAGTTAAGACCTCTGTATACACTTTTAAGATGCTGGCGGGCAGGTGCAGAGATCTACTTGTCTTTCAATACCTAAGACAAGCCTTGTATGTAGGTTCCTTTGCTAATTAAGCCTGCCACCTGTCAGTCTGTGGTGGTCTGACCCTTTCTTTGGTCACTCCTTGCCCTCTGTGTACTGGGGCCGATTTCAGATTTCACCCAGAAAGCCCCTAAGGACGCCAACTGACAGCAATGAGTGGCGTAGCCTTACTCCTTAGCATGCTTCCAGCTCTGACAGCATCTGAATATACTTACGTTACAGTGGCGACGTGGGACAGAAGGTCTGCCCAGAGAAAAGAGTCGGCCTTGGGTCATCTAGCATCAGACAGTTTGAGACAGTCTGAGAGGATAACTGCGCTGCTTAATTTTATGTGTCAGCTTGACAGAGCCATGGTGCCTAGATATCTCATCAAACATTATTTTGGATGTTTCTGTAAGGGTGTTTTGGAGGAGCTTTACATTTAGATCAGTGGACTTTGAATAAAGCAGATTCCAAAGTGCGAGTGGGCCTCTCATCTAATCAGTTAAAAGCCAGAATAGAGCAAATGACTGAGATCTCCCCAGAAAACAGAGTCCTCTGGCAGATGGCCTTCAGAGTTCGTCTGTGAAGTCATCGTGCCAGGCTCCTCCATCGGATCCTGAACTCTCCAAGCCTCCACAATCGCACGAACCAATTCCTTAAAATAAATCTCTTCGCATATAGCCACGTTTTATTTGTTTTATTTCTCTGGAGAAACCTGAATGAGTACAATAAAACAGTTTCAGTTCTCAGGACTGAGACTATATGAAAGCTGTTTACTAAACTAGGTTAAAAAAATAAAACAGAAAAATAGGAGTGTTGTGTGGATTGAGTGGATGGTGTGGAAGAAATGCTGAGGCTCAAAGTCTAGAGAAATCTTGAGAAGCCAAGTGTCCATAAATATGTGTGTCTTGGGCTTATCATGACCTCATCAGGTCCTGGAGCCTTTTCCTACAGATTCAGCCTTGCCTTGACCACAGCTAACCCTGAGCAGCACAAGGTACTCTTGCAGAGGTAACCTGACCTGAATCTAACCATGAGGAGACTTCAAACACACTTAAATTGGGAGACATCATACAAAATAACTGGCAAGTCATTTTCAAAGCTATCAGGGTCCAGAAAACCAAGGGAAAAAATGAAAAAAGAGATGAAAGAAACATAACATAAATGAAGAAAATGCATTGCATGGTTTGAAATTAATTCCTTCTCTTACAAAATATACTATTAGAGCAACTGGTGAAACTTGAATGAAATCTGAGAAATAAATGGCAGCAGTGATTCACGGTCAAGTTCATGATTTAGAAAGCTAAGTTGAGGAGTTATAATAAAAAGTTCTTGTTTGTAGGAAAATATGTTAACATATTTGGTTGTGATGAGACACCATGCAGTCAGGCTATCACCAAATTGTTCATGCAGCTTTTGCCACTTGCAAATTATGCTTGCAACTTCTCAGTTAATTTGTAACTGTTTAACAAAATAATTTTATTCTAAAAGATAAATATGTTTATAATGCTATGAGATGTAAAGAAAAATAAATAGACAGAAAAAACTATGACACTCTGAGATGGAAAAAAAAATTGCCCAACATCACACAGTTCTAATCTTACTTTAAATAAGCAGTTGAGTTCTGTCATATCAAATTCTTTTTTTTTTAACATTTTTTATTGAGTTATAGTCATTTTACAATGTTGTGTCAAATTTGTCAGATCAAATTCCTGACCTGTGCATTGCAACCTGATGTAAAGAGAAAATACTTCTTCATGAAGAGTCTCTAAACTTTCCTCTGGCTGAATCTAATCATGCAGATACATTTCAAAATGTAATTTCTACTGATTATTTGGTTATTTCTGATGATGTCTCTTTCTTCTAGTGAGACTCTGAGTCGTAGAGTTAGGCAGTGTACCCCTGAGTCCTTGTCAAATCGATTGCTCGTGGAAAAGATATAAAATGATGCCAACCATAGATCGCTTAACAATTAAATTATCTTCTAAAGTAAGCATGTAGAGTATGGATAGAGGACAATAAATATCAGAGTCCCTTCCTGGTGGTACCCCACACTCAGTGTGTGAGAGAGAGGCAGAAGCAGGGCGGTACAGATGACAGTGAAAAGCACTGTAATGAAGCTGGGTGAAACACGCAAGGACAGCTCAGAGTAGAAACTGTGGCTCCACCTGATGAAAGAAGTTTAAAGGTGCAGACATTTGAGCTAGGTCTTGAAAGGAGATTAAACTATGGATCTTAGAAACCTGAGTTCAGATTTCACCTCTGTACTTAGTACCTATGTCCCCTTAGAAAAGTAACTTTATCTCACTGAAGCTTGGTCTATTTGAAGACCCATAGCAATTATTTTGAAGATTTTTTGAAACCAAGCCTGTGAAGGTTCCTAAGACAGTATAGTCACCAAACTAATTATATCTTAATATGAGGTGCCTCTGGGGGGAAAAAATGAAGCATTTGCAAAGTGTGAAGCTTAGAAAGAACCAGGGGTAAAGCAAAGAACATACACATAGCTGTTCTTAAGTTAATATGGATAAGGACAATGTCCCTGTTGCTGTTTGTACATATCTGCAGTCTTGGTAATGCACCACATCCCTAGACACTATGATTTCCTGAATGTGGGTCTGAATTTTTAAAATACCTTACAGGTAATTCTGACATATAGTGGTCATTATAGCTACATTTAAAAAAAATCTCCTTAATGCTAGAGGCTTTGCATGCATGATTAGTAATTCTAACACACGAATCTGTAAAATAGGCATAGTTATCTTTATTTAAAACATGAAAAAGACAGGGTCTCCAGGAGGTTAAGTACTTGTCCTTGGTCAGACAGATATTGAGAAGCTGGGGTTTCATTCTAGTTCTGTGTAACCACAAACACTGGCAATTTTAATTCCACCTAACACTCTCCAGTGATTAAATTTAACACATAATCCACAGAGAGGATTATAAAGTGAACCAGAATGGGGAGCAGAAAATAAATACTGACATTTCAGTGAATACAGTATTGATTATTAAGGAACCCATTCTGTGCTTTCAGATGAGCTGTTATGTATGCCAACAGATGTTTCTTCTTCACAAACCACATCAAAGAGACTGGAGATAATATATGCTAATTTCTCTAGTCTCTTATTTCACAGTTTCTGAAGGTGACCTTGTTAGTCGAACCCAAAATATGTCTATTTTTAAGTATATAACTTAAGAACTTACATTCAAATTAAGATAGTTATGTAATAAAAAGAAAGTCACACCTTATTTGCTTAAGATATGGTTTGCTTACACATAAGTTTAAACTATTTTTAGTACTCTCAATTTTATACTTGCATTTTTAGTTGAAACTATCAACAATATGTGGGTTGTGATTAATTTTTATGCAAAATATCTGGCATTTATTTCTCTAAATTTTTTATCATGGATAGGTAGTTGAGTTTTCAAATAGAATTTAATAAATATTTACAGTTTAAAAATATTTTTTCTAGATTCCATGATAAACTGTTTTTGGTTTTCATCTTAAAATGCTTAACTTTCTAAAATCTGTAGTGTCTTCCTATTTATTGTCATAAACAAAAAATAGCGACACAAAACTATAAGCATCAAATACTGTGACAGTGCCACGCTCAGCTGAGAACCCTGACCTCAGAGGTGGAGAGGTAAGGATCTCTGTTACATTCTCTGTCTCAAGGGAGCCCTACGTCTTGTTAACCCCACTCTTCTGAGAACTCAAGTATTTTAGGTTTAAAGATAGACATTCACTCTCAGTGTAGCTAAGTGCTCACTGACCCCACTGCCATTCAATTGTCTTTCACATTTTGGGAGCTTGGATATTTCTATTCTTTTCTTGCAAACTCAGCCATGCATTGAAATGAATGTTTTACATTTTATCCAGCTCTTCATATGTGTTTCTCTGAAGTGTTTACAGATTATCTGGTTTGTCACCATGTTGAAATGAAAGTGTGCCTCTTAGAATGAGTCTTTTGTGTATGTATGTGCTTTGTCTCACATCTGCAGTCCGTGTTTCCCAATGGTAACCTCCAGGCAAGCAGTGTCTTCTCCACAGACATTCATTTATTCTTCTTATATTTTGTGTAATATTTTGCAAAGAGTTGATCTGAAGCACATGTTTACATGGAAACAATGTAGCAGAGTGGAAAGACCATGTATTTTCTAGTTGAGGGAGAAAAATGTTCAAATACTAGATACGTTGGTATGATCTTGGGCAAGTTATTAACACACTTGCAGGCTTATTTGAAAAATTGGGGATGATATATTTTAAGGGCCTCATGGAGACAAAGTAGGTGCCTGATGAACAGGGTGAACTTATTCTCTAGTTTATTTGAAACAGATTGAGTTTTTGCTGATGCCTTGGTATCATGTTAACTACACTTTTAAGTGAGTCCCAGGTCGGCGGTAAATTATAAGACTGCTCATTTATTATAGGATTATTAATAAAAGACATTTCTCATTATAATTCTCTGTGTTGAATTCAACCAACATAGTTTCTGGGAAAAAATATTTTTAAGAAGCTTGTTGTACCAATTCCATAAACTGGTTGTGCAGTGACCTCAGGGTTTGCTTTTTCATGGCTCATCTCATCAGACAGAATAATTGCCAATTCAGTGTATAAACTAAGTAGTGAATAATTATGCAAGAAATTGTCACGACAAAATGTAATCAATTACAATTTTATGCTCTGAAATAAAGCAACATGTCTTAAAAATACATGAGCAAATTTTCAGCCAAATACACATTAGTATGTTTTCATAAACCAATTTTTTACAGACCCTCTATCTTTGATTGCATATTATTTAATGAGCAGAAAATCAGTCCGTGCTCTGATTACAGAATAGCATGGAGGATCTGGACTCTTGGGCAGAAGATAATGATGCAACTAAAGAATCCGTGGTAAAAAAGCGCAAGGCCATTATTGGATCTTTTGAAACTCTAGTGCTCATATTTCCAAAAATGAGATATCAAGGTGAATAAAGAAAAAACATATTGTTGCCCTAGCATTAAACAGAAAATAATTCATCTAATACATCATGTTGACATTGGACATCTCAGGTCGGGAGTAGTGTGTCTCCTGGAGAGAAATTGGGGATAAATGTGTTTTATGCTCTGATGATCTTATTTGATGATGACTTTATCTTACTCTTCAGTCCCCCCAGAATTATGATATACTGAGTTTAGAACACTAATATTTCATTTCATTAGCCACTTTAGGAGCAGTGGTGTACTGGAGACCAATAATGTAGAAGAAGAAACTGTGCCCTTCAGGTGTATGGAAATGATCTAATACTTTCAATATCTTTATTGAGAATCACTGACCTGCCACCTTCTGTAAAGTGAAATCTTTAAAGGTATTGGATACTTAATATAAATATATCTTAGATATTTTATTAACTTTATATCAGAACTTCTCAGAAAGAAAAGTGTAACTATCATTATATTAGAGAGGAAGGAATTGTGTCTGAGGGTTATAAAGTAATTTTTCTCCGTTTACACATACCCAGTGAGGCAAAGCCAGTTTTCCAATTCACATCAAAAAAAAAGTCTGTGTCCATTAATTTTTACTCTTTGCAATATCTCCAGTCAGGAAAGAAAAGTGGTTTATAATCTCTCAAGGATATTAAAAACAAAGTACCTCAGCATGAGAACATTCAGATCTGTGTTGTAATCCAGCCATCAGTTGGAAGAGTTGGGTTTGGAATGGTAGGATAACAGTAATCCAGCTGGATAAGGATTGCAAAGATCAATGAGAACTTTTACAACATCTGAAAAGTTATAAGGATTTGTAATTTTTTATACCCACAGTACATATATGGTGATTCCTGGACTGGATTAATTTGCTATTTTGGAGCTGAGAAATCTGTAGTACAGAGGCCTCTATCAGAGAGAAATTATAGTCATTTAAGTTAGAATTTGAATGTCTGTCTGTCTTCCACAGAAGTCCTTGGATTGTCACTATTTATAAATGCAAAATAATGTTTTCCGAGCACTTAATCTGTGTAGGTAATGGTAATAGCACTAGGAATGCAGCCGTTAGATAAGAATCCCCACCCTCATGTGTCTTCACACTTAGGGGAAATGGAAGATACAAGTACATGAATAATGCAGGCAGTAGGTTAAGTGGAGAGACACTGAGAACTATGGATATAAGGCAGGGGTGGGGATGAGTTCTGAGCAGAGAGAGCCACAGGTACAGAGTCTTCTGGGCTGGAATACACCTGCCATGCTTGAAAAATGGCAGCAGGGCTAGATGTGTGGTGAGTGAGGGGTCAGAGAGGAAGCACTGGCTAATCCTTGTGGGGGCATGTAACCCACTGCAGTGGCTCTGTGGTTTTCTCAAAAATGGGAGACCACTGAAAGGTCTGAGATGAAAATGACAGGATCTGACTTATGTCTTGAAAGAGGCACAGTGGAGGTTAGGCTGAGAAAAGGCTAAAGTGAGGAGAAGGCAAATAAATAAAACCAGTTAGCAAGTTATTCTAAGAATTCTACTGAGAGATGGTCATGGCCTGGACCAAAGTGGTGACAGTCTGTGTCCGCCATGAGAATGTACCACTCAGATCTCTGACTGCCGGGAGCACTCTGCAGCCCATCCGTGGGTTCCCGCAGAGGCCGTGTTTCCCGTGAGTGACCCAGCCAACCAGTAAGCCTGGCAGGGATTCTGAGGCAAGCTCAGTTCTGGGTGATGCAGAAATCCTCTCCCTGTGACTCTGGCTTAGAGACTTTCTGATGGCCTTGCCAAACTCCGCTTAGAACTGTTCTGTAGTCCCAGCCCCTCACACTCAAATTCTCACCTTCTGTTTCTCCTTCACTTGGAGTCAGACCTGAGTCATTCTGACAGTTCTCCTGCTCCTCCAGGCTCCATCCTTGTTTTGCCTCATGGGTTTTTCCCCTAATACATTTGTGTATTTAATCCTATCTTGGCATCTAATTCTCAGAAGGCTCAGGCTAACACATAATGAATGTGAGAGCTGATGGAATATTGGATGTATTTTGAATATGTTGACTGTAGGTGAAGTGGCAGAAGACAGGCATCGAGGACAAATCCAATTTTTTCTTTGAACTGAGTATCCAGAGAGATGAAGTTGACATCAGCTAAGATGGTAAAGAATGAAAAGGAGTATAATTGGGAGGGAGGGATTGAAATGAAAAGCATATGTTAGGGTTTGAAGTGACTACTAAAAAGTTAAGTGCAAATGCTAGTTAAGACAGTTGGAGATAAGTTCTGGAGTTTAGAGATGGATCCATATTGAAGATATAAATACAGGAGTCATATGTACAGATGGCATTCAGTGACATGATACTGGATGAGATCACAAAGGATTTGAGTTACTGCGTGTAGAATTTTAAAAGAGAAAATGAGAAGAGAGAGAGAGAAAAAAATGAGTTTCCAGAACTAAACACTGAGGTTGTTCAAAACTTAGCAATCAGAACTATTAAAAAGAACTAGCAAAGGAAATTAAAAAGGAGTGGTAGTGAGGTAGGAGAAAAACAAGAAAATATGAGGTTGGAGGAACCGAAAGCTATAAGTTTATTTCTTAACCAAACGACATGCTCTAAAAGTGCACAGATTTAGAACATTCTCCAGAACAATTCTAGGTTTTAAATTCTGAATGTACCTAACTTTGCCTACACCCAAGCATTTTTCTTCCCAGTAATGAAAGATTTATATTGTAGTGATGATTTTGTACAAGTGACTTAATCTCTCTGGAACTCAGTCTTTTCATCTATATGATAGTAGTAAAAAGTCACTAATGATTTGGAGAGATTGAAGGGGAAAAAATGAGATTGTGACTATATGGTGCTTAGTACAAAGATAATAAATAATACACATTGTTACTATTAAAAATAGATATTAATTTACTTCATATATGTTGTATCATTTAATTCTCCACAAAGCAATACTGAATGACTATTCTAGTTTTATTTTCAGGACTCAAAGAAGTTGAGTAACTTGACAAGAGCGTTACTTAAAAGATGGCAGAGTAGTATTGAACGCAAATGTCAGTGGCTCATTAACTGCTGAATATATACGCGTGTGTTATTGACAGGTATTCTGTGTCACTCAAATGCCTGCTGAGAAATGCTCTGTGTGCTGAGTTTAGCCACCCGCTGGCTTCCAGCACAGCTCCAGGAAGCCTGTACCTGCGAACCCCTGGTGTAGATGTGCACTCCCCAGTTAACGGCTATTGCCGTTTTCAGATTTAAGCGTATGAAACCATCAAAAGATCAGATAAATATATATGTATTTTGTTTTGTTCTGTTTTGTTTTTCTGGATGAGGATCAATAGCAAGTGTCTTTCATTCTAATAGTGAGTTAAGTAAGAATCAAACATGAAATTCTAGGAAATCATCTTGAAAATTTTTTACTAAAATTCATCTGAGTGAGTGAAATAAAAGGCAAATCCTAGAAAACAGAATGGGGGTTGGGGGAACCAGTAACATACGCATGCATCTGACATGCAAGCATGGATCTCATCCTGGTCCACGGCCAATTACGTACACAGAAATTAGCATTCTGCTTCAAATCAGGAAGTCTGTGGGCTCACTAATCTGGACCTCATTTTGCCTTTCGGCAGACTTCTCTAGCTACAGCCTAGAACTCCTGGCATTGTTCCCGATGGTTCTTGGCTCTACCCTCCATACTCTGGGTTCTGTATTCTGAGTTATTCTTTCTTTTTTTATAAGAAATGACATTGGTTGGTAACCTGTATCTATATGGAGTTGAAAGTCTAGAGACCTCTTTTCATACTCTCTCAGTCCTTTTTATCCCAGGCTCTTGAGGTTTTCACTAGTACAGTAACTTTACAGAGTATGTGATTACTTTTATAAATCTTATTGGAATTTACTCTGCTAGACAAAAAAGTCACAATGACAAGTCTTTTTGAGAGATCTTCTCTGTATCTTGGGTTCTTTTTAATGTTTGCAGTCTCTGTGTCAACAGAGATGGTCTATGAGGAACATATAGAATATAGTGTAAACATAAAGCTAGCACAATCATTTTGGAGAACAAGTTAGCATCTTCTACTAAATTTAAACACACAATTGGGCCTCCATTGTGCCAGCGAAAGACTGTCCACTGGCCACTGCCTCTACAAGGATTGAATCACACTGTTACTTGCCATCTACCTCTACCTGGATTAAATCACGAGCTGCTTCAGCCGCTGACCTCCAGCACTTCCTAAAAGGAGTTCAGGGTGGAGGTCAGGAATGAGGCGCTCTGTGTTCTGGGAAAACTGGCAGATAGTTAGATATTTTCAGGAGAAGGTTTTTTGAGCCCAAATTCTTACATCTCCTCATGTGAAGAAAATTGCTAAAATCATCAACTGTGGCATCTGCTCCTCGTGACCAGCAGCAAGCCTCTGCCTACAACGTGTGCTTGACTGCAGGCGCCCCCTTCACTGAAGTCGTATGTGATACTGAGTTTTCCCCGCCTCTTTGGAGCAGTTCTTCAGAGCTCTCTGAGATGCTGGCTCCCAGGCAATAGTCCTCATTTTGCTCCAGATTAAAACTTAACCCACAGCCCTCATGCTGTGCGCCTTTATTTCAGTTGACAATATCCATGAGTTCCACGTCTGTGGATTCAACCAACTAAGAATTAAAATGATTTGAAAAAAATTTTCCCAGGGAGTTTCAAAAAGCCAAACTTGAATTTGTTGCCTGCCAGCAACTATTTACATAGAATTTATGTTGTATTTACAACTATTTGCATAGCATTTTACATTAGGTATTATAAGTAATCTAGACATCATTTAAAGCGTACAGGAAAATGTGCATAGGTAATGTGCAAATACAGTCAGCCCTCCATATCAGAGGATATGGAGCTTAAGCATTTTTGGTTTGCTTTCCTTCTCTTTCTTTCATTTAAAAAAAAAATCTGCTGAATGTTGTGTTTTCACTTGATACCTGTAATTCCTATAGGCTTTTTTAAATACCTGAAGTGAATTAACTTGAGGGAGAACATGAGGAAACCAGCAGAGCAGAAAAATAAAAAAGAACCCAAAGATTGATGATTTCACTGACTCACCCCATTAACCAGTCCTAAAACTACGCTACCTCTGAAATTGTTGAAATAAGAAATATCTAGTCGTCATTTCAATTTAAGTCATTCTGGGGTTAAATTTTCTTTTATTTGTTGCCCAAAGCATCATGACTAATATATCCTTACTGCTTCCTAACAAAGGCAAAAAATTCTCAGGGATAACAAATGGAACTTTACTGTTTTGATAATAGTAATGGTGGTTCTTTCTGGTGGTTTATATACTTGGCTGAATAGACTCCCAGCTCAATAGCTGAGAAGATGAAATGACTTTCCTTGAAGCCAAAAATGACATCAAAGATATTATCACCTACTATGACATTTTTTGTGGCCTTCATTTTTCTCAGCAGCAAGTGGTGTAAAATCTTTTCTGAAGCAGATAATCATGGTCAAAATGGATTGCAATTCCAATGTCTGAATTGTCCAATGATTTGTAGAAAAATCTGCAGTAAAGTGATCCTTCTTGATAGCTTAAGGAGGACAAAGTTTCAAATATCTCCACTGTGATGGTTTAATACATATTTGATTCAAGTCTTCCATTGGTAAGGAAACATTTCAGGCCAGAAGTTTATGTTAAGCTCCCAAAATATGCAGTATATCCAAAAATACATTCTGCATAATAAGATATTTTAAGGTCACTGGCTTCTAGGCTAGATTCTCCTACTTCATAGAAAGATTATCTTTTTGAGCCTCAATACTTGCTTATATAATGTGAGGACGTTTCTAATTCAATTCAAAATCTTTCGTGCCTTTCCAAAAGCATTGTATCATTTGACATTTTCTACTATAATACTTTATAATATAATGTGCCAGCTAAATGGATTTTTAAAGATAACTCCATCTTATCAAATGATGCTGTGTATATTTGCTAGTACTTTTTTTAAATCTCAAAAAAATTAACTTATACTTCCCTGCCATCGTAAAGACTTCAAAGTCATAAATATTTGACAATTTCATTTTTATGCTACTTTCTAATATAACAATTCAGATGGTACAGGAGGGAATGTTTGTCCTGACAGGTTTTTCTCCCCTTTTTTCTTAAGATACAATGTACTTTCTTTCTCTTTCTCATGCTCTGTTATGGCCCTGGGCAGCTATCAATTATTCCTTATTGCCATTAATATCCATCAATATGTTTCTCATGCTTTTAGTTTTTATGGAATTAGAAAACAAATAATATGGCTGGTTAAAGTCATGTAAAATAATGTAAAATGAGCATTTTTAAGAAAGATTAAGTTCCGCAAAGGCTTTCCAGCAGCATTTCTGGTACGCGACCTGCTGCTTCACTGTGTGGCCAGGTATGTGACCTCTGGCTCAGTTTCCAAAGCTTTCTTGTAAGAATCATCAAGCATTTTAGTACTTACTTTTATTTTATTAATTGTACATTTAGAAGAAAAACTTCATTGATGCTATAAGATTTTAAAATCAAATGTTATCAAGTAATCTAGCAAAATAAACAATTGTGATTTCCCCCAGCAGCAAGAGCACCACCTACTTCTCTGTGCTTGTTGTGGGGCTCCTCAGCCTCTGTGTCTGTTCATATTTCATTGAACCTATAACTTCCCACATTTCCCACTGCATTCTCTAGCCGGCAGCCAGGCTGAGTTTGTACCTCTCCCAGCTTACCAGGTGTTCTGTGATCCAGTCGTTTGGTACAGTAGTAGCTTGTAGGGTCAGCAGTGTCGACGACTCCTCCTACTGCCACCCTGAGACCAGGGGGCTGCCTCTGGCTTTACTACATGACTTCAGTCCTGCGTGGTGTACTTCAAAGGAGGGTTATAGCCACTCACGTCTGGGAAGATGTTGACTTGATCCCTGGTCATCTTTCTGATTTATTCATGTGTTAAATAAGAACATGTTTCATTCTGCATTTACTTTCTGCATTTACCTCTGACACTTCTAGGTAAAATCATAACAGAAGCTAGAAAAAAATATTCGGAGGTCTGTGGGGTATATGCTAAATTACTTTTATGCAGGGATTAATAAAATAACCTAATGAGGAAAAATTCAGGACAAATCCCAAATTGAATGGAGCTTCAGGAAAAGAAGCATAAATTTGGACTTACCTGGTCAAAGCAGACTTCTGGTCACCTACTTGTGGGAACCTATTCTTAGAGGTAAAAATATGTATAGAAGGGCAGAGATGGCATGCTTCTTAGGGTCAGACAGAAGCCTAGAGCCAACACAGAAGGGTCTGAGCAAAGCATACCATTTCCTTTCATCACAAGCACTAATCGGGTAGTCCTCCCTCCTCACCTAGAAGCCCTGAATAAGGAGCCTGGGAGAACCCCAGAAGATTATTCTAAGAGAGGACTTTTGGCATCTAAGCATGAGGAGCACAATTCTTCCTCCTCATTATTTTGTGTTGAAAATGTTATTAATCCTGTTTGCATCCGTAGAGAATTACAGGGATAGAATAATTTCACATTCACACATAAATGAAATATGAATTATATATTAAGAGCACATGGATGTATGGATGCATTATTGTTGTAAACACATGTATATTGCATATCTGGTATACATATTTATGGGTGGTAAGGAATTTGGCCTCCAAAGAGAGGTCGTGTGTTTATTCCATATCCCAGTAACCTCTGTATCTTCGGAATTCCCCAAGTGATAGAATGCCTTTGGTACCCATGTGGGTCCCTCAGCCACACCTGACAGCCTGAGTGTGAAGGGCGTGGTCATACCAGAAAGACCACCCATGTGATTAGAGGCTTGGAGGTTTTAGGCCACACGAATTAGCCCAGCCTCCAGGGAGGAGGCTGCTGAAGATTCTGTTCAACTATATGAGTTAAACGTGATCCTCAATATAATCTCTAGACAACATAATGGGGTGAGTTTCTCTGGCTGGCAGTGCTTTGTGGACATTATCACACATTGTGGCCATGAGGAGGTGATGTTGTCCATGACTCCCCAGGGGGAGGATAACCAGAAGCTCCACTTAAGACCCCTTCCGATCTTGCCTTCTGCCTTCTTCCTTTGGCTAGTTCTAACATGTATCCTTTGCCTAGAATAAATGCGTCTGTGGGTGTCATAGCAGTCAGAGGGTTCTGTGAGTCTTTCTGGTGAATTGTCAAGTCTGAGAGTGGTTTAGGGAAATCCTCAAACTTGCGGTTGGTGTCAGAAGTCTTGGGTAGACTTAGTCTTCTGGTAAACTATCCCCTTAACCGCAAGTTCAGCTAATTCTGGGCGACATAAATATATAAGTGATGTAAGTGTGTATTTTTGCATATTATACCTATCTATATAATTGATAGACTGTGGTGAACACTCTCCAGTGCATACTCACAAGACCTGTATCCTGGGTCTTTTTGTAAAACTTACCAGCTCTATAATCATTTGGCAAAAGACTATTTCTCTGGTTTCAGTTTTCTTCTAAGTAAAATGCTGGGGTTGCTGATGCAGAGAAGCAGTTAGATCTCTGAGGCTTACTCTAAAGATAGCATTCTAAGGTCAAATAAAGAGAGATGAAAAGCATAGCAAGTATAAACTTTGTGTTTACTAAAATAATAGAGTCATATAAAATGGTATGAGGGTTTACTGCATTCGTGGACATTTCAGAAAACTGTACTCTTGTTAATCATATATGTTTGAGACTATTATTTCCTCAAGACATACTTTTACTAATTTGATAAACATCAAGAGCTGGTTCCTTGACAAAGTGTTCCTGCCACAAACTGGCTTTTTGGATGCTGACCCAGTTTCCTAGGCTACTGTCTTGCTGCTACTAAAACAGTGCAGAAGGGCACCGTCTAACCCCGGGTCAGAGGAGGGCTGGAGAAATCCCAGATGAAGCTGATGAAACCAATGCTGGGTCTCAGATAACTTTAAAGTATTTACAAGGCACCAAAGATATTTGAGAAATAGTGTTCAGGCCCATGCAAGAGAAAAGTTGAGGCAGATGTGGCACTTGTAGGGAACTGTCAGAAACTTACTGACACTTACACCTCATGTGCAGAACAGGAGGAAGGAATTCTCAGAAAAAAAAAAAAGTCCAATATTTGAAGAGCCATATATTCCACGCTAGGGTGCTTGGATTTAACCTTGCAAGAAATGGAAAGCCACAGCCTCTTGTAAAGTTATTTTCATTTTCTTACTACCAACAACATAAAGAAGCTGTCTTCTAGTGTGTGAGAGTGTGTGTGTGTGTGTGTGTGTGTGTGTGTGTGTGCACATGAGAGCACACGCGTACAGGCACTGAGCCCAGGGAACAGTGTTAGGGGGAAATAAAACAAGAATGATAAGGATTCAGAAGGGCACGTGCACAAGAGCCTAGCCAGGCAGCTGCAGGAACAGAGTGCATCGACATTCAAATTGTTGGTAATGGAAGGAATGCAGGTCATGACCCCTCATTACATTCATCTTTTAAAAGATGCTCTGCCTTGTTGTTGAACAAGGACCTCTGTTCTTTAAAATGCAGTAGGCATCCACCCTATCTAGTCTTAGAAGCCTGGGGGCAGAAAAGAGAGAGGGAGGATCTTCTTTGGCTTTTTATCAGACTCCCATTATGAGTTCCTCTTGAGAAGTAGATCTAAATGCCACAGTGCTTTTAATCATTACCAACTCCATAAGGGATATCATTAAGCTGTTTTTCTATTTCTTTTTGCAGCCCACAGGGAAATAATTTATTCTCCTCCGAACAGGTGGAAAAAGTGTATATAATCACACATTTATCCAATTCAGTAGTGAAAAAAATTTAAGGGCAGGAAATTATTAAATGAGATCAGAAATTTGGAATCACAACACTTCAGTGTGGTATAGTGGAAAGATAATTTGGAAGATAATGTATCAGAGAAGCCTGGGTGTAAAACCAAGTTTGGCTACTCACCGGCTGTGTCATTCTCAAAAGTCACAGGTTTGCATATTTGGAAAACTCCTCTCATGAAGACTGTTGAGAAGTATGCTTGTGATGTGCAGGCAGCATAGTACCTTCAATGCGTTAAAATATTTATGGTAGTTTTCCTTTTAGGTTGATGATTTTCCCCTCTACTTTTTGCCAGTAAATTTACAAAATTCCTAAAATTCCATTTCTTCTCCTGTTTTTTTCCTGATGAACCCTTCTTTCAGTTAATAACTATTTGGAGAAATCTTTCTTTACCCTTCTTCTGTAAATAATCACTTTTTTCCTGTGTTACTCTGGTTAACATTTACCTATTTCTGTTGTATCATTCAATGCGCAGTATTGCAGTGGTTCTATACCTTGCCTTTTGTTGGAGAATGAGACACCTGTTAAATGAAAAAGAAACGTACAATCTTGGTGGTGAACGAAACCATGTATTATGTTTGGAGCTTAGCATTTCGACTGTGGACTGCCCAGTATTGTCTGAGCCCTGCGACTCTCTGCTTCTAGCTGAGGGTCCCGCTGGTCTGGACTCCAAGCTATGGGCTGTGCTTGCCTTAGCTTCATGTGCATTCATTCTGGGTCTGAAACGAAAAGGGTCTCAGCCCTTTGGGGAGGTTATTCTCACAGTGGAGTCCAAGAGGGCAATCCCAGCTTTATAAGATAATTTCAAGCCTCTGCTCTCATCATATGCACTGTGACGTCACATTCACCAAAAGCAAGTCATCCAACCAAGATCAGAATCAAGGGGATGGAAGGCATACTCTTCCCACAAAGAGGACAAGCAAGCATGTGAATTCATCTTCTGTGTCAAGGGAGTGAAGAATTGTGATAAATAACTCAGTTAACCACAATGATCCTCTATGGCATATATTTATTTTTGTTAAGTTGTTGCTATATATAACTTGCATGTTACTAGATATGAAGCAATTATAGAGTAATCCACTGAAGACTCAGAGCACTGAGAATGCAATCCCTGAACAACACGGAATCCGTTTCCATTTCCCGCCCTAAACTCAAGTGCTCAATCCTGCCCAGTGAGGTTTGCAACCATTCCAGTGTCTGTCACTGACTGTGCCTGTTACCATGTAAGCACTTGAGATTTTTGTTATTGAAATGATGAAAAATGCTCTTAACTGAAAGATATTTACATAGTTACAACCAATAGAAATAATCTATTTTCTTCTTTCAGATCAGTGAATGTTATTTCAACATATATAAAAACACCTCTTAGTGTGTTCAAAATGCATACTGGTGCTTTTCCTCTGGCCTTTAAAAAAATTTTGTTTTTGGTTAAACTAAATGTAATTCAGACATTCATTCAGCAGAGACTCATGAAGATTAAAAGGATGAGGAAGGACATAATACAGCCCAGAAGAAAAAAAAACTTACTTATTTTTATTTTTACTTTAGCTCTAGTTTCAAAATAGTAAGTGCAATGTGGAAAGAAATTTAAATATTGTGTAAGGCATTCACTCCAGGAGGAGTTACTGACTGGTTCTCAGTGATACTTGAAAGAATAAAGAATAAATGAAGCATGATTTATAAAATTCTCTATGTGCCCATTAGTTTTTTAGAAACCCGTTGAATGGCAGGTCCTTCTCCCCGCCTCATGCTTCTTCCCGTCCTTTTCTTCTTCCCTGTCCTTTTCTTCTTCCTCTCCTCCTTCTCCTCATTATTATTATCATTACTACTACTACTATTTACATTTAAAGAAACATAATAGCAAGAAGTAACAGAGAATACTTACTATGCTGAACAACTGATAGCCCCATCACTCAACATACAGCTGAAAACACAGACGATAGACTGCTCAAATACTTTGGCTGAAATCTGAATTAGTTTGTGGTAGCTCAGTAAATTAAAATCAGACTATTTTCCAGGGTCTAGGAAAAAAAACTGTTCCCTATAATTGATAATGTTTAGAAATAGAAAAGGAGAAAGGTCAGTAAAATGGTAAGGAATGAAGGATGTCTTGGGAATCAGTCAGAGGAAAGCATTCGAAAATGCAAGAAGAAGGGCTATAATCTTGTTTTTTAGGAAATGTGGGTGAGGAGGGTGTAGCTAAATTAGAGTTACCTGCTAAGTATGTTCTCACTCTGGAATATAGATTTGGATGAGTCTAAACATGCGATCTCTATGTATTTGAACACGGATGGTAAAGACTAAAATGCCCCCAATCCTCTTTTGTAACAGCAAGTAAAGAATACTGACACAGTTTAGCCGGAGTCAGCAGGCACGTTACCCAGGGTCTCTCGTGCCACATGTTTGTCAGGAGGCAGAGAGGATATAAAAAGGTAACCTCCTTTGTGAGCATGCAGGCACTGGATTCTTATGTTTCATTCGCAGTATTTATTTTGTTACCTTTTGTTTATAGCTACTGGTTCTGATCTCTGATGTTTTCCGATTTAAAAAAATTATTTCTGCTAATAGGCTATGTTTAAGTAGTTTAAGGTTTGCATTGCAGTTGAGCCAAAAGTACAAACAGTACCGATAAACAGGCATGTCTTGGAGATACTGTGGGGTAGGGTCCAGACCACCACAATAAAGCAAATGTTTCAATACAGCGAGTCCCACACTTTTTGTTTTGTTTTGTTTCGTTTCCCACTGCATATTAAAGTCATAAGAGAACACTACAAACAGTTGTATGGCAACAAATTGGAAAACCTAGAAGAAAAGGACATATTTCCAGAAACATAAAGCCTACCAAGACAGAATCAAGAAGAAACAGACAATTTGAATAGACTTATCACTATTGTGAAATTGAATTTGTAATAAGAAAACTCCAAGCAAACAGAAGTCCAGAACCAGACTGCTTCACAGGGGAATTATACCAAACATATAAAGAAGAGCTAATACCTTCTCTTCTCAAGCTATTCCAAAACATTGAAGAGGACAGAACATTCCCAAAGTCATTCTATGAGGCCACCATTAATTACCCTGATACCCAAACCTAAAAGGGATATTACAAAAAAGAAAATCACAGACCAATTTTTTATAAATAAAGATGGAAATATCCTCAAAATATCAGCAAATCAGGTCAAGCAATATATAAAAAGGATCAGACACTATGATCTTTGACTTTTTCCCCACAATACTGTGTTAGCTATTTTGGACCTTTTGCCTTTTTTTATACTTTTAGAATCAATTTGCTAAAAACCTCAAAATAATTGCTGCCAATTTGATTGGTAATGCATTGACTTTAGATCAAGTTGGGAAAAAAACTGAAATCTCAATTACAGTGTGTTTTCACATCTATGAATGTGGAATATATCCAAATTTATTTAGATTTTTTTATTTCCTTCATTAGTAGTTTGAATTTTTCCTCATATATACCTTGTACATATTTTAGTAGATTTATACCTAAGTATTTCATTTTTTGGTGCTACTATTAATGGTATGTTTTTAGATTCAGTTTCTACTTGTTCATTGCTGGTATATCAGAAAGCAGTTGACTTTTGCATTTATTCTTGTGTCCTGCAGTCTTACTTTAATCATTTATTAGTTATAACATTTTTTGGGGGGGGTGGGGATTTTCTACACAGACAAGCATTCTATATGAGACAGCTTTATTTATTCCTTCCCAGTAGTGTATGCATTTTATATCCTTTTCTTGTTATATTACATTAGCTATGACTTCTACTATAGTGTTGAATAGTAATGGTGAGATAGAACATCCTTTTTCTGTTCTTGACTTTAGAGAAAAATATCAGTCTTTCATCATTAAGAATGATGTTGGATGATCAAATTTAGGAAGTTTCTCTCAATCCCTAGTTGGCTAAGAATTTTTAACACGAATGGATGTTCAATTCTGTCAAGTGTTTTTTCTGCATTTGCTGATATTATGTGATTAATATTCTTTAGCTTGTCAATATGGTGACTTATCTTAATTGACTTTTCAAGGTTGAACCTGTCTTGCATACCTGAAAAAAAAAATCCTACTTAGGTGTGGTGTATAATTCTTTACATACATTGTTGGATTTGATTCACTAATACATTGTTGAAGTTTGTGTGTGTGAGAGACATTGGGCTATATTTCTCTTACAGTATCTTCCTCTAGTTTTGATATTAGGGTGATGCTGGCCATTTATATTAAGTTAGAATGTATTCCCTCTGTTTCTATCTTTTGGAAGAGATTGTATATAATTGTTATTATGTCTTCTTAAATGTTTGATGGAAATGGCCAGTGAAACTACGTTGGCCTGGTTGCTTTCTCTTTTTCATGCTCCATTTTATGTTTCATGTTAAAGTCACTGTATTTCTTTCATTTCTACCAACATTAAAATCTACAGTTTGACTTTAAAAGAATACTAACAACAGAAGAAGATTTTATAGAAAACTCATTTTAAGTTGGATTTTTGAGTGTAATCTTAAAGTCTTGGCTTCACTATCCTGTGACAATAAAAAGGTCTGTGTTCTTTTAATACACACATTACTATGATATGAAGCTTTCATCTGTTTAATTAGGGTTTTAATTTTTAAAATATGCCAATTATACTTATAGTTGCCTAGGGATTATTTCTAGTTACTGAAGTAGGGACATTTGAGGAAGAACATAAATAGGATACCAGGCAGGGTTCTTCAAGCATTGGCCTCTAGAATTTTCCTTCACAGCTGATTATCCTTATAGTCCTACCATCTTGCTGCGGCATGTAGAGAAGTACAGAATTCCATGCCGAATTCCTATCAGTCCTAGCACAGTAAGATTGGAAGGACTACATCACTCCTACCACCACTGTGTGTTTACTCTCTTCACATTTTCGGGACTGACCTCAGTTGGTCATTCTAGACCTCTGTGGCCCTTACATTTATGAGGAATAACAGTCTTTCCATCAGTGTCATATGGGTTCATGAATGGTCCACAGAAATCTCCCTGACTCCATTTTAGCAATTAAGCTCTATTATTTCACATAAAGGTAGCCATTGTCCTCACCATGCATCTTGAGTTCCAGAGTGGCTGAATCATACGATGATAAATCATCACAATAGTAATTCTAATCTAGCTACCTAAGCATGGATGTGAGCCTAAGTCTCGAGTTTAGAAATCAGCTTTTCTTATGGTAGCATCTTCCAGGCCATGATAGTCTATTCCTACCCCTTGACCTCAAGATGAAGCATGCCATATCATCAAGACATGTTTTTTTCATTTCTTTTAATATCAAGATGAGATTCTCTTTCTGCAATTTTTTATAAGAGGCGTATTTGATCCAATCAAAATATCTAAGAACAGTCTAATGGTTAATCTTTGTGTCAAGTTGACCAGGCCACAAGGTGCCCAGATATTTGGTTAAACATTCTTTCTGGGTGTGTCTGTGAGGCTGTTTATGGACAAAATTAGCACTTGAATCTGTAGACGTGAGTGAGCGTATTGCCTTCCCCCATGTTGGGGGGCATCATCCATTCTGCTGAAAGTCTGAACAGAACAAGTGGCTGAGTAAGAGAGAATTCTCTCTCTCTGCCTGACTGCTGAGCTGGGACATCGGTTTTCTCCTGCTGTTGCATTACGTATTGCATCGTCAGCTCTCTTTGTTCTCAGCCCTTCACACGCAGACTGGATCTACACTGTCAGGAACCCTGGGTGTCCAGCTTGCCAGCTCCAGATCATGGGGCTTTTCATCCTCCATAATTGTGGGAGCCACTTCTAATAACAAACCTCTTTTTCCCTGTTCTCTCCTCCCTTCCCGCCTCAGGCTCTCTCTGTCTCTGTCACACATACATATTCTGTTTCTTGGAGAACACAACTAATATAGTAAGGCGTTCTGATTGTCTGCATTTTCTATTATGGTGGAAACTTGAAGATATATTTCCCTAAGCAAGTTTTAGGCCCACGAATATTCGAGCTGGAGGGGATGTGAGAGCTACTTTGGATTAAGTGAATGAGATCTAGAGATGATTAGAGACTTGTTTAAAGTCGCAGAAGTGCTCGGGGTGGTAGACCTAAGACATGAAGTAAAATTTCTACACTCAGCTTTGTGCTGTATATTGTACACTGTTTTACTGCTGAGAACAGTGCCATAAATACCGTGCTGACCTGAAAATTCAAAGGATAGAATCTATGTATAATCTCAGCCCTTCCAGATTGTTAAGGTAGTTCCATTGGTGAGCCTTCTGTTTGATTTATTAGTTTTCTGTTTTGTTCGATGGTCCCCAGTGTTATTTTCAAGTATATTACAGAGGCTTGAGAGAATTTATGTCTGTTGCTTTGGTCTTTTTCCTTATAGTGGTATATGGCAAGTAATGAAATTACTTACTGGAAATGATCCTGGATTTATTAACCCATTGTTCACAACTACACTGTATCCTGAGGTCACCTTAAAGATTTTTATTTTCCATGATACTGAAAATAAAAAGGTTACGTTGATTTAAAGTTACTCTCTCATTTGCCCGTCCCTTCAAAACAAAACAAAACAAAACAAAAACAAACCATGTACCAATAGAAGTTAAAATGTATGGAATTGTTGGATACTTTTCTTTGTTTAGTTGTCAGCTTCTTTCCATTAAATATGAATATTATTGAAATAAAAAAGTCAAGATTCTAAAGATAAAGCTGACTCAACAATGCTACCTGCCAAGAAAATGCTTATTGCATCAAAAAAAAAAATGAATGGATGTCTCTTCTTTATGGGTTTAACTCTTAAGGCTTATATTAATTGACAGTCATAAGAAATCGTAAAAGTTATCACATGTTCCTTTGTACAGTTACTCAACACTGGTTTATAACTGGAAGGGTAAACATTGATTCTCTATCCTAAGCCACTTCTTTCCCTCCAGAATTCTGCTTTCTTTTTAACAAAATAAATAACAACCCTGGGAAAAGTGGAGTAACAATTGGCCAGAATTGTAGTTGGTTACTAGCTGCAATCTTGTAGACTACTGTTTTCATGTATTTAAAACTGTTCCCTGTTCCAGGATTATTGAACAGATGGCCTTGGGACGCCAAACCTAGCCTTTGGCTGATGATTGTATGGTTCCTTTTTATTCCAGAGGCTTTTGGAGCCAGTGCATGTCAAGACCATGCTCTCTCTCCTCTGACTCTTGGCCATGGAATTGGGTGTTGATATGGGGCCACAGAGAGCCTCAGCCCTTTGAGTAGACTCCACTTGCCAAACAGCAAGGATTCAGCCTGACCTCAAGCATTTTGAAAAAACTTCAGAGGTGCTTCTGAGGGGCATGATTGAACTCATGATTGAAACTGTTAACTCACAAATGTTCATTTTTCAGGATTTGCTTTGCTTTTTAGCCATGCATACATCTCTGCCATTGAAACACACACTCTTGAGGCCTTCCTTCCATAAAACTTTTCAAAGTTTTCTTAATGACATTTTCCTCTTTCTGTCATTTATTATAAACTTCCACCCACACATCCATTTTTTTTTTCTTTTAGAGAATTACAGGATAGTTGCCACAGCCCTTGCATGTCCAAGAGTTCCAGGAAGATGTGCCATTTTGTTGATGCAAAGTGGTATTTTGGGTTTTTTTTTCTTTCTTTTTTTTTTAACCAATAGACATATTTTCCAGATTGATATAAGAGCAGAGTGGGAAGGGTGTGTAGTTCAAAAACACTTAGGCTTCCACTGAGATAAACCTGACTTCCAGGTTCTGTCTCAACACTAGATATTCGTTATTTAATCTCGAAGAATTTAGTTGCCTCGTGTGGTTAGAAATCCATGATACGTCTTTGTACATGTAGGACATAGAAATACTGAAGACACATAATGAACAAATGGATGTAAATAAATAAACACGAATGTCCTTTACAGATCTTTGAAAGTTCTGGGAAAATACTCATTTCCATTTTTATGTCTTAGGATTTTCAGTAAGAGGCAATGCAGTTTCACTCTGGGCTGTTCATGCACAGTGAGAAGCAGTCTCCCCACCGCGTCTCCATTGCTTCCCGTCCTGCCCTGAGGGTCTCATTGTCATCACTTTACAGATGAGGAAGCTTAAGCTTAGAGTCTAAATGTCAAAATGCTGCAGAGCACTAGGTCTGTGACATAAAGTAATGCTTCTCTGACTCCAAAGCTCTTGTTCTCTTTGTTATATTTTCCTCGCTCTGTCGTGGGGCTTCTCCTAACTCTCCTTTATGTCCTCTGGGCACAGGCAGCATGCGTATCTGTGGTGCTAGCAGGAGTGTCATGGGCTCCACGTGCGTTTTCACTTAACCATCTTACCCGCCGTACAGGATCAATTCTATTTCCATTTTTTATATGGAAGGAAAATGAGGCTCAGAGAGTTTAAATAACATCCAAAGGCCATCCAGCTAATATGTGTCTGCGGTAGGGTATAGGATATGTGGCCTGAAAGCACATGCATGAAGTCATTTCTCATTTTTCTGTACCTTTATTTTTTTCTGTTTACATCCATTCCTGATTTTCCTGCTTTGCTCCTTATTACCCAGCAGCGATTTTATTTTCCTTTGAGTCCTACTTTCCCTTCAATTATTTCTCACAGTGTCTTCCCTTGGCTTTGGGGCTGTAAAAGCTAAGCGAGCTAGATCTGAGTAGAAACAGCTTGCAGTGGTTGGCAGGTAACTGCTGAGCACAGATCCCCAGGGATCACTCAGCCTGTTCTCAGCAGGCTCCACTCCAGCCTCCCTTGTACATCCATTCAGTGCAGGGAGTGGTATAAATTCTTCCTATTCTTTGGAAAGGTGGGAATTATTTCACACACTATTTAAGCTGATCTTAAAAATGTAGTATCTAAAGGCTTATCGTACCATGAACACTCTGTTGCTTGAGTCTTAGGTATTTTTTTAGGAACTAAAAGTAAAAGAAGAATGATTGACACAGTAGGTGCTCAAAGATGTCAGGATGGATTCCCAGATGTTTATGATGGTGAATCAGGCCTGTGAAAAAAAACAAAATTCTAATAGTTCTACTTCTCTCTAGAGGATACATTCTATTAATCACCAGCTTGTAGTATAACCTGAACACGTTATTATGCTTAGTGTTTTAATTATATTATTATATTTCATACTTGCCACAACCTGGTGATTTGTTTATTATAATTCCATTTTGCAGATGAAGAAATTGAAAATGATATTTATAATCTTATGGACATAGTCACATCTTATAAGTGATATTTTTCTGCATTCTAAAATGTCTGGACATGAAAGAATGAGGGCATTGGATGTATGGAGGATTGTGAAAGGCTAACAGGAAAATCTGCCCTCTAAAGTCTACCCTTTTCTAATTCTCTTTTACCTACTGAACTATATGTCGGTCAAAAGCATAAAACTCTAAACCATTTCCAGTTTTGTGGACTGGGTTACTTTGAGCAAAATACTCTCACAGTGTATTCTTTCTGAATGAGCGTCTGTCTCATAAAGACAGGATGTCTGCGGAGCTCACCTCTTCTAAGGCTGAATTATCCCCTCAGCTAACTTTCCTCACAGCTCCAGATAATCAGAAAAGATAATAAGCTAATGACTATGGCTAGTAATTTTCTGTTAGGAAATGTCCCTTTGCCTTCATCTTAGTACGTGGATATTTAAGTGAGGTTTGAAGATGATAATTTTCCCTCTCAAATTCCAGAATGAACTGAAAAGTAGATACTGGTTTCATACAGGTGAGTTGGTTACTGATACAGCTGAAGAGAAGGATGCTGTGTACACCTGAAACCAGCTTCAGAGCTGAATCATCTTTCCTCTGAGGGGGGCTGGACGCCGACAGGGTTGAGGACTTTCTCAGTGGGTTTACAATGTGGGAGTAAGAGTGGGGAAAACAAATCACGTATATTCTGCAGGCAGGCTGTTTTTAAAGGAATCTCTCTCACCTCCACGTGTGGTTTCATGTCTGATCCTGTCTGCTAAATGCATGATTCAGGGCACGAGTTGCGGCTCAGGAAAGAGGGGCTGGGCCAAGTGCGGCCAGTGACTCCTCTTCTAATTCCTCTTGTTTCTGGGGGAGTTTGTGTAAATAGTAAGAAGGCAAAGTGGAATTTATATCCCGAATGCTTTGGGACCATAGACATGTTTTTGATGATGTATGTTTGCTCTTCATGTATCGACAGGAGCAAGGGAAGAGGAAATAAACAGACTCCAATCCTCTTCCCCTCCTCAACTAACTGTCTTCCTATTGTATGGAAACTCTGCCAGAGTGATGCAGGAAAAATGGATGTGGGGCATGAGGAGGGCCATGTTCCAGGCCTCGGCCGAGCCCCTGGGACATGCCCGCCAAGTGTGGGTTCTTGGCTTTGCACAGGAAAGAATGCAAGAGCGAGCCACAGTTGAGTAAAGGTAGATTTATTCAGAGAGATACATTGAAAGGCAAGAGAAAGGCCACGAGGTGTGGAGTTGGGTGCTCAGATTAGAGTAAAAGTAGGTACACACTCCATAGACAGAGTGCAGGCCATCTCCAAACAGAGAGAGAGAGGCAGTGAGGGGCAGTGCTGTCCATTCTTGTGGGCTTTGGTAGCTTCATATTCAAATAAGTGGAAGGACCAGTCTAACTAGCCTGGGGAAGGGGCTGGGATTCCCAGGAAGTTGGCCAGTTCCCACTTTTGACCTTTTGTGGCCAGCCTTGGAACTGCCATGGTGCCTGTGGGCACGTTATTCATCATGCTAATATATTACAATAAGCACATAATGAAGCTCAAGATCTACTAAAAGTTAAATATTCCGCTATCCTGAACCTCAAGGCCTACTGGGGGTTGATTCTTCCACCATTTTGATGTTAATTGCTGTAGCATTCCTTGAATGGCTGTGCCTTGCCCCCTTCCTATCTCAAGAGTGAATTTAGAAAATTACAGCTACATCAAAAGACTGTCTCTTTATGATTCCAAAAACTGAGGTGATTGAATTTTCAATCTGTTGCCACTTCGACTGAAGTTGGAATCCACAGAACATTCATTTAATGCTGGACGTGACATGAAGTGAGGTTAACATGTCCAAAACAAAATAGTGATATTCATACAAGAGTTTGAAGGAGAGACAACTTTATATAATCAGGAAATTTCACTCACTTCCTTCTGTTTAGACGAAGGGCAGCTGGCAGTATTCTTTCTCTTTTTTCTTTTTCTCCCTTTCTGCCCCCACCTCCTGTGATTGGAATGCTACTGAGATCAGTGTCTTTCCTGTCCCTTTGTGGTCCAAGTTCTAGTACACAACATCTCCTCAATGGCATTTTAAGTGCAGTACGGAGCCATTGCAAGCCTGTGGGGTATGGAATGAAGTAGTTTATGTTTAAAGTTGGTTAATGTATGTGATTTTCTGATTCCCTACTCTTCAGATATTAGAAACAAAGTTAGAAATTCTCATTTCCTGCAGTTGACATAATGATCAAGTTAAATGAGATCTTTTGTTCTATACCTGTTATCAGGTTTGTTCACTGCCACCAGTAGGATGTGGAACATGTTGCATCACTCCCCCAAATCCCCTAGTATCATTTTGTAGTTAATATGTACCCTCACCCCACATCTCTGGAAACCACTGAAGTGCTTTCTATTTCTCTAGTGGTACCTTTTCTAGAATGTCATATAAATGGAGTCATACAGTGTGAAGTCTTTTGAGTCTAGGTTCTTTCCATTAGCATAATGCACTTCAGATTGATTCACCTGTTACATGTATCACAAGCTCTTTTATTATAAAACTAGCTGTTTTATTGCTCAGGCGTATTCCTTCAATTTCAGGATGCACTGCATTTTACTTATGAAGCTATCAGTTGAGAGACATTTGCTTTATTTCCAGTTTGGCGTGTTGGGGAGGGAAACATTTCCCTCTATCCTTCTAGGTTCTGTGGCTGGTCTAAGAATCAAGTTAGCATAAGACAGATTAACACGGGAAAAATAAATTTAATTTTCTACGTATGGGAGTCCTGAAAAATATGAGACTCAAGGGCACATAGGACAGTTGAGCTTCTGTGCCATCCTGAGCTAAGGAATGGATAGGGGCCTGGGGCTTCAAAGGACAGGAGGGTAATCACAGCACAGTAAGATGAGCAGATGGTTGGTAATTAGTAGTTTGCCCTGCTTTGCTGGTAGGTCACTCAGATAAAAGGTTGCCTCTGGGAATAGCTTTATTCCGAGCCATGCCCCCTACCTAAATTATTCCAGGTAGTTAAAGGAGAGATAAAAAGCTCTTCCTAGTCTCTTGGGCTTTGTCTTCAGCGCAAAATAATCCACATGCCAAAGTGACGTATTTTGGGAAGGCTCATTCTGAACGCCTTCGGGGCAGTTACCAATAAAGTCATACTCTAAAATTTCACATGAAGGGTTTATGTGACTATAATTTTTATTTCTTTTGGATAAATACTTTTGCAGTGGGATTGCTGGTGTTGTTACCGAATTATTTTCTGAAGTAGCTGTACCATTTTGCATATTCACCAGCAATGCATTAAGTGATCCAGTTTCTCTATGTCATCACCGGAACCAGATTATGTCACTTAAAAAAATGTATTCTAGGAGTTAGTAGAGAATCGAATCGTGGCTTTCAGAAGATATATCTACCTGGAACTTCACAAAGAGACCTTTATGAGCATAAGGGTGTTTGCAGATGTAAATAAGGGAAGAATCTCAAAATGAGATTATTCTGGAATAGGATGGGGTATAAAACCAAGTTAAGTCCTTATAAAAGAAGAGAAGGGGGAATAAACAGACTTACAGGAAGAATGGCCATGTGAGTTGGAGGCAATGATGGAAGCAAAGGTCTGTAAGTCAAGGGCTGCCGAGAATTACCCCTAGCGGCAAGCAGTTAGCAAGAGATATAAAACAGATTCTCCCTTAAAGCCGCTAGATGGAAGCAACCCGCCAACACTTTGATTTTGGACTTTTGGCCTCCAAAACTATAAGATAATATATTTCTATTGTTTTAAGCAGCCCAGTTTGCACTAATTTGTTAAGGCAAATTAACAAAATAGGAAACTGGAACACCGTTCAAATTCAAACTAAGTGTATCTCATTGTGATTTTAATTTACCTTTCATCAGTGAGTGAAGCTGAGTGCACACATATGAACACACAACACACACAATATGTAAAGGGTCTGTTGAAATTTTTGCCCCTCTGTATTTTTTTTTATTACTGAGTTTGAATGTTATTTATACATTCTGCGTACAAGTCTTTTATTATGTTTTTCAAACATTTTCTCCAGTATGTCATTTACTCCTTTATTTTCTTATCATTGAATTTTGGATAGCAGAGTTATCAATTTGTTGATGTTCAATTTGTCATTTTGTTCTTTTTGTGTGTGTGGGTGGGTAGGTGGGTGTGTGTGTGTGTATGATTTTTGAGAAATTTTTGTCTAAACCCAGGTCTCGATATTTCTGTTGGATATGATTCTAGACATTTTATAGTTTTAGGTTTTACATTTAGGCTTATGATAAATTTAAGTTAATTTTGTTTATGTAATGGTTGTGGGTCAAGGTTCATGTTTTGCATATGATGATTAAATGATTAAATAATTATCCATTTAGTAATATTTGAGGGCTAAAATCTACCATTTTGTTAGTTGTTTTTTTCTATTCCACTTTTTAAAAATTATTCAGTTCCCTTTTTCTGCCTGCATTTGGATTAAATTTGTGTGTTTTTAAAATTTCATTGTATCTTCATTAGTGGCTTTTTACTTATTTTTTATGTGTTTTTTGTCTTGTTTAGTATAGTTTTGCAATTGTCCTGGTTTTTATAATATGATTTTCTAATTAATTACAGTCTACTTTTTTGAAGAACAATGTGCACATTGGTAGAATTAAAATGATAATTGAGGAGCACAAAATTTATTTATTATTTTAAAAATCGTGCTTGTTTCCTTTCCCACCACCTATTATATGAGTCAGGCTTCCAAAAAGTAACAGGCAAAGACTTTTTGGCTTGTTGATCACTGTGTTACGGGCTGTGGGAGATACCGTTGGAGGGGGAGCTTATGTGTTATCAGTTCACGTCTACGTGTCCAATATGTGGCATGACAGGTGTCAGATAAATACATTTTAAGGTTTTCTGCAGTTTAGTGTAGGCGTTGTGTTAAAGTAACCCAAGGTAAGACACTCTTTCTTGAGTGTAAGAGAATGGTCTTTTCCGCATTCTTTGCTTAATTAAACATTGTCCCTATTTACAGTGTATTTAAATGTGTGAATCAGAGTTTTGTTGATACTGAGCAACCAAAATGGAACCCAGAAATAATTAGTGTGTTACAGGCTTTATAATAGTGTAACACTCATAAATACCCTTCCCCAAATTCAAAATTATTCACTAAAATGAGCTTATTTTTCTATATGGTTTCTTATTACATAAATGTTATTCTTGTCATTGCATATAATATTTTAATTTTATTATATTATTAAAATCCTTTTTCTGTTATGTAAAATTATTTTGTTTATTAAAAAGTTCTCTATTATGCACATTTATGTATAAAATGCATAAAATTACATAAAAGGAGCATTTGACAAACATATTCTGCAATAAGAATGTAAAATCCATGGAGGTACACGGTTTCTAAGATATTCTGAATTTTAATCTTTATTGATTTCCATGTCATGGGAAGAAATTTTAAAAAAATGAACTATATAAAGGTACTATATTTGCAGTGTTGAGTTGCTGGTAAGTTTCCTCAGTGAGGTCAGCTTCACACTGAGGTATAGAAAGTCCTTGCTTGTGGATGTAGAATATGGTGATTTCATTAAGGAGGCCAAAGAAAGGCTTAAAGGGAATAGGTAAGAACCCACGGGTAGCAGAGAATATATTATGAAGATGAAAAATTTTAACATAAAACGTTAAAATTGAAAAATATGTACCAAAGCTGGCAAGTTGGAATTAAGGCTATGTGAAGACCTGGGTAAGCAGGGTCAGAAGCCCTTGGCACAGAGAAGTTAAAGTTACAACATCCACGTTGGAGATCATGGAACAGTAGATCCGGAGATGCAGGGGAAAGAACCGAATTTTCCAAAGTGGTTACTCTGTGCCTTAGATGTGACTAGGTTAGATCACAAAAGTTACCACACATGTTACCACGTGGGAAGATTATGAGGGCTTTGGGTCCATCCCTCCGAAAATACTTTTGGAGTCTGCAAAAAATTTTCTAATGTATGACCAACTGAAGTTCTGCACATCAACGAACTAAGTCTTAAGCTGTAGTTAGGGCTTTTTAGGCAAAACCCTTGGTTACCAGCTTTCTGAAAAATACTAGGTTCATTCTTATTTCCTTTATTTGTGTAAACAAAGAATGATTCTGGCAATTTTACCAAAATGAAACAAAGATTTCCTAATTATTTTCACTGAAAAGTATCACAGCTTCACAAAAGGCAAAACTCATAATCAATAAACTTGACAATCAAACAAAATTAACTGCCATTTCTGTAGTAATTCTGCGACAGATGGTTTCCTCTTTCCTTCTCTGCTTCCTAGATTAAGCTTGAAGGGAAAGAAAGACTTAAACATGGATTTAACTTGATTTAGTTGAAGTTAAGTTATAATGCAGTATTATGATAAAAATTAGTTACTTGGTTTTCTGGAACATGAAGATATTTGTCAAATCAGATAATTTTCAAAATTACATATAAAAAATTAAGCATCAGCCTCATGATGAAAAATGTATTTAAAATCACCTTTTACAATTATTTATTTTATAAAATATATTTCTGTTCTGCACTACCATTTCAACTTTCTTTGCACAATTACAGTGCCTTGGAGAAGAATAAGAATACAGGCAGTACTGTTTATAATGAAAGCAGTTCCAATGATGTTATTAATGGCATCTTTTCAGCCTGTCTCACATTTTAGGTGTGATGTTAAATGGATTTTCTAAAATCCAGGCCAGCGTTGTTATTAAGCATTGCAGCCCTTCTCTGGGTACAGAAAGGGTTCTCCAATATGTTAGAAAATTATCTTTTTAAATCTGTCTGTGTGACCTTTGGAAAGTAAAAATCAAATCTATTGGATTTATCATACACCTCTGGAAAAATAAGGCATTAAACTAGATTATTACTAAAGTCCTTGCCGGTTCTAATATTCTGCAACACTGACTTAGAGGAACATTTTCTCTTAACTTAAGGAGAGATAACTGACCTTTCTAGAGTGGCAAGTTGTGCAAATAGTATGCTGGGCATTTTACCTTCACTTTTTCATTTAATTTCTCTCTGAATGTTGCAAAGCTTTTTACAGATGAGGAAATTGAAGCTCAGGGAGCTTAAATAGCTAGCAATCTACTCCAAAGCCCATGTTTTTTTCCCACTGCATTGGAAATAACACATTTTTCCCCCGGTGACATGCAGATCGGAGTATATAATAGAGCTGTGAGGGACACAAAATGTATCAAAAGTATTATAATTAGTAGCATTTATACATGAAATGTTAAAAACAATTTTTATTTTGAAATTTCCTGTCATAAGCGATATTTAGTTTGATCTTTATGCAGTTCCCGTGGATTGCAGTGCGGTAGTGGAAAGAGCTCAGGGTTGAACCCAGAAAGCCCTGACTGAAAACATCACATTTGTTGCTCCCCAGATCTATTATTTGATCACAATGTTGTTTCCCTGAGCTAAACTCCAACTTCATGGTATTCCCATTGTACTTTATCTGTAATTCTGTTGTGGTAATCATGTTTTGATTTGTTTGTTGTTCAGTCTATATGTGACCGTCTTTTCAACCAACATATTTTGAACATTTAGAGGACAAAAACTTTATGTTGCTGATGAATAAGAACAAACATGCATTAGATGAGTCATAAAAAAAGTTTTGTTAAGCTGTGTTGCGGTTCTCTCTATGGTAGACGTAAACACTAATGACCAGAGAGACCAGCTGCAGTAAGTCACAGAGAGAATGTCAGAGACAGATTTGGAAAACCATCGTTCTACTGGTAATAAGGGGACACTTATGTCACATGTACTTTTTACATAAGCCCCAGTGTTGTTCTTTGCTGTTTTTGCACAGTGGGCATTAAGGAGGATTATGTCTTTGAAACTGCCATTTGTGATTAAGAATAAACAATAACCCTGCTCATCACTTCTGTGTGCACAGTTGGGAGACAGCAGTCACCTTGAAGGAGCTTTCCGTGATTATGGGAGGAGTCAGTTAGGGGGCTTTTACTTTATCAGTATGCAAATATAAGTTGCGTAGATAAGCAGTTGCTTGGGTGGAAGGGTGTAACTGATTTGCTGTGGCTTGGAGAAAACTGCCTGCCATTCCCAAGAGCCCTGGGCACAGGTACTGTTGAGAGGAAATGAACCATTCATATACAGAGCACCCTGACTTCCAGGAAGGAAGGTCACAGGATGCCAGTCCCAGGTGAGGAAAGCTATTTGTATGAACTGAGTGACCCTATAATTGATCTGCTGGGAAGAAAAAGATAACAAGGGTCTGAAAACAGAACTCCATAAGAGAGAAATCTGAACTGGTACCTGTGCTGGACACAGAGGCTTGGTGAAAGATGGCTGGTGAGAGCCTGTGAAAGTTAAACAAGAAATGGCGAAGGGGGCTGAGCAGAGTCAATGGAAAGAGCTATACCTGTGAAGCCTGACAAGACGCAGCGTGATGTTGCCAAGAGGAGTTTGTTTTTGCAAAACTGTTATTGTCACAGACGGCATTAGTCAGACTGTGTGGAAACAGTCCTTTAAATGGCACCTTGTAGCAACAGCCAAAGCACTTACGGAAATGGGTTGATTTAACGTTTTCTTGAGAGAATAAAAACTTCCTCTTAACTGGGAAAATGGGTGTTTGAATGTCAGTTTTTAAATGTAGAAGATGTTAAAGCGTCTTTGTTTTGGGGTAGTTGAGCCTTTCTGATACTTAGCATTCGTCATGCCGGGGCAGGCAGAATAAGGACACAGGGGCCATTGGGGTCAAAGAAAGCTTGTTAGTACCCTTTTAAGTTGAAAACTTCTCATTTGACAACTAGGTCGGGTGGAAGATAGGTTTCTCTTCATTCCAAGTTTGATTGCACCGGTTACCTCTGCACCTGACAGGCAAGAGGCATACTTCTGGTCCACAGTGGATCCAATCTCTGCCTTCAAGAGACTTACCTCTCCAGGAGTAAGCTTTGCCCATAGAGAGCCATGATTAGATGTATAAAGAAGCTGTTTGGAATAATCACTAGGAAAATCTAGGGAATTTTGAAGAAGGAAAGGATTCCATCCAGTTAGTGTGAATGTTTCAATAGAGGGAATCGTAACTGAAAAAGTCCATGAACAAGACATGGAATCCAACAGAAAAAGAAAATAGGGGTCCTACTCAGTTCTCCATTCTTTTTTCTTAGGAACCAAAGAGAATGTGATGTTTTCACTATTTTCCTTGGCAAAGTGCTTTTGTACGTAGGAAAAAAAGTTTATGTGGCAAAAAATATATACATAACATATAGATATTAATTCATATATAGAGAAACAAACTTATTCTGCAGAAACCAAGCCAGTTTCTTTGCATATAGCAATTATTTTCCCTCGAAAACTAAACTACTTTACAGAAATGAGGCAGTAAGTTTTAGGAGCATCTTAAGTCGAGTATTATAGCTTTAAAAATGTTTTGGAATCAAATTCAAGACTGCGGTATTCAGTAGGTTTTAATTTCACTTCACTGAAATGGGTTTTTCATTATTTTGGTGCCATTGAAGGCAAACTCTCAGAAACTGCTGAATGATATGTCTCCTTTTGGTAAGAGAATCATTGCTTGCTGCTCTGTCTTGTGAATGTCTGAGCTCTCCTCCTGCTGAATATTTATTCTTTTAATGGATTTTAATCTTCATTCAGATTGTCAAGAATAACTGTATATAAAAGGAACTCAGTATAAAGAATGGTAGTCTTTGTATTTTTTTCCCCTTGTACTGAATCTGTAAAGGAATGATTGCAATTGTTACTTCCTTCCTCTTGGTGAGTCTGCATCAGCTTTCACCAGGCCTCTGCTCTCCTGGGAGTTACAACAGTGCTAGATGCTGGTCTAACAGACCATGGGAATAAATGCCTCCATAATCACGCCATATTTTAATTTAAATATTTTGCACAACTGCTTTGCATTAACATTTTTGGAAACAAGTTTAATGAAATCCTTCTTTACTAAAGTAAAGCTTAATTCAGAATGCTCACTAAAGCTGTTGTCCATGTAGCAAATGACAAAGTCCACTGTTGCAGGCACTGATTACATACCAAAGACTGAGGAATATTTGAAGCATGTTAAATCCTCCTTTCTGCCCTTCCCCCACAAAATAATATTCCTCAGTCATACTATCATTAGTTTGTATCTCACAATTCCAGAGAGAAAATAAATAACCTAACATAGTTAGGACCTGAGATAATCCCCGTATCTGAGTCAGCCTGCAATTCTCTGATAGGTAAATAATGCAAATACAGATAAATGATAATGACAGATATGATGTGATTCCACTGGACTTACTTTTATATAGGGTTGAACATCAGACATTGTAAACTACCTTAAGGCCTCAGCAGAGACTATTTCGTTTAGAAGGATTACAGGAAAATTCTGAATTTTGCTTCTTCAAAAGAAAACTAGGAGCATTCTTCAACTGTGAGAAGGAAAAGTTGTGCTAGTAGCCATACCCTCCTTTTCACCTTGCACCTTAGACTATTCCGAGCAGAATTTAACAGCTCTGAGTAGCTATGTGGATTCAGGTGGGCTTGTTTAAGATCATTGTTAGAGTTCCCCGATCCAGACTGTAATCGTGTGATTAGCTTTTGCATGGAATACATTTGTTTATCCTTTTTACTTTTTATAAGCTGAGTGTGTGTGTGTGTGCGCGTGTGCGCAGGTGCGCGCGCACGTTTACTGTAATTCAAATCGGTTTCAGGGGAGGGGAAGAATAGGAGTGATTTAATCTAAATTAATTATGTTAATCTTCAGTGAAATACAAGGACGAGAGAGTTATGGTACTTTAGAGATGAAAAGCCCAACTTTCAGACAAGTTAAATAGTTCCTAGTGTCACTTCATTACAGGGATTCAACCCAAGTGTCCAAGTGCTAACTCAGTGCTTTCCCCACTCTGCCGGCTGAGCAGCCTTGAGGAAATAAGGACAATAAAGACACAAACCTAAACGCTCATCAGAACAGTGTCAAAAATATGGTGCCATAATTGCCTTCGCTATTAATTCTTGTTAGGGTTTAACAGTTGTCTTTGTCTAAAGACCCAACTGGATGAAGTTTTTACTTAAAAAGAAAATAGGCAAGAGAGAAATAAAAGTAGTGAAGAAAGATGGTCAAAGTCAGGAGGGTAGTGAAGCAGAGGGCAGATGATGGCAAATGCCCAGTGTCAGCCTAGGGTGATTTGAGTCAAGTGCCAGGCTTGGACGAAGCTGCACAGTCCCAGGTGCAGATTAATTTGTTTCCCTAAGTGCCTCAGGGGCTTTCTCCATGGAATTCTGCCTCTTGGGAAATCTTCCTTCCTTTCTCCTTCACTTTGTTACTGCATCCTCTAGCTGTGGTCCTGGCCAAGCAGGTCACCCAATGCCCGGAGCCCAGAAAGTTCATAATGCTGAAAAGAGAGGAAAGTCTTTTATCTTATTTGTTATCTTTGAGGCTAATTAGTATGCAAAGGTCCCAGAATCTACTCTGTTTTCAACTGTCTGTGAAATAACCAGGACAACTCGGTTCAACCCATCCTTTTTCCCTTGAGATACCCATAGGTAAGCTGTGTGAGTGATGTGCATTTTCCTAAGGCTATTTTAGCTAGCTGGCAGGAGCATTAGAGGCAGGTCATTTATGTGAACACAAGCAGTGTAAAGACTGTTAAAATTATGGAAAGTTTCTATAGCTTGTCGTAAAAATAAAACACTCCTCTAGTACTGCTCCAGAATAGCCATGAAATTGAATGCCTGTTGATGCAGGGAGAACACAAGGTACATGATTAATGCTGAAAGAAAGCACTTGAAAAATTGAAGATTTTGCATTTAAAGATCCAGATTTCTAGCTTTTCTTGAAAAAGTGGAAGCTCTAACAAAACTTTGGGCTACATTTTAGCATGACATTTTTCCAACTGAACCTGGACTAAACATTGGATGTCCCTTTAGGTAGAGAATGAACTGTCCAGTTTTCTGCAGTCCCTACTAAAAGCACAATACAATCATTTCAACTTGAACTTCGTTATCTTCTCTCAGTGATGTTAATTATCACTTCTTCTGGTTATTGGATTTTAATTTATATTACCCACATTTTTATGATGGGAATCTAAAAGATCGGAGAAAGTAAGTAAGACTCCAGGATCAGATGATCATTAGAGTTCAGACACAGGTGCCTGTGACATATCCTGAAGATGTGAGTTAGAACCATGGCTGAATACTTACTCTGAAGGAAACACTTTTTATTGAGTGTTATGGGGGTCTGAGTGTGAGACTGTGAGTCCCTCCCAGGTAATATGAGTCAGTAGCCCCTCTGAGACTCAGCTTCCTCAGTTGTTCCTTCCCACAATAATATTCTGTGTTTCTCTCTCCTCCTTTCCAAACTGCAACACACCTAGCTATGAGTTCCCTCCGAGAAATTTCCTACAAGTTTAGGATTCTTTATGCTCAGACTTCTTCATCCTGGCCAAACTTTCTCCCTTGGTTCAATTGTCCCCTCCTTTCTGAATTCTTTTCTGACCTGTATAGATAGAATAAATTGTGTTTTTTTGTCTTTAATGTTATGATTGTTTTGCTATATTATTCACCATATTTTATTAGAGCTCCTTGTTTATGTTTCTTTGTATTTTACTAGATTTTGAACTACTAACAATAGGCATTTTGTGCTGCATTGAATTCCTGGAAGCTACCACAGCATATGGCAATTAAGAACATTTTGAGTAAATTGGTAGGCTGAATAAAGTAGCATATCAATAAAATAATACATGCAGTTCTGTGTTAATCTTGAGTTATTTAATAGTCAATTATTTTTATAACCAATTCCTTGGTTTTATTTCAGTGTTTTGTGTCTGAGTGCCATAAGAACAAATAGTTGAATATATTTGAAATAATCAAAATTTTAAGTTGCTTAATAAGGCAAAAATTGGTGAGATTAAGATAAATATAGATCAGAGTTGTTACGCTGAAAGCTATTCTAATAACATATGAATAGTTTTAAAGATTTGGTTTCAAGAAGCAAGGGTACTACTGCTTTTGTATCCAACTAGTGAGTGAATTAAACTTTGTATTTTGCATCATGTGACTGTAAGAATCAATTCTCAAACGTATCATGTGAAAAAAAGAATCAGACCTGAATTACCATGCATACCTATCTGGACTTTTAAATAAGCTAAGGGGACATTTATTGAACATATTCCCCACTCTTGCAAGACTAGGAGATGAAAGGCTAAAGACATTCCTTTTTTTCAATGATGAAGGGTGATAAGTCAACAGAACTTTGTAATTAAACATCAAAAATGATATAACAGTGGTATTCTGTTAATTAGCTCTGTGTCCTTTGGTAAGTGTTGTAATCTACTTGTTTTAATGGCTTCATCTGTGAAGCAAGTTAATTGAATTAGATACAATTCGGGGATTCTTTTAGCTCTAGGACTTAAACCACTTCTATGGAAGGATCATCTAATTTCTTTAAATCCAAACATGTTTCTGAAAGCAGAGTAGATATTAGCTTTTTAAATATTGTTAATATGTGTGCAAATCTACAATTCCAAAATGATATTTGAGGCATCCCAGAGAACCACGGAGAGGACTCTGAGGGACAATTTAATTGTTTTGAGAAAAAGGGAGAGATATTCAATATCTATAGGAACTACGCTAGTTTGAGATACTTCATAGTTTCAACATTGGATCCAATTGGATATTTTTCAGTGATGCCATAGCTTTGTGAAGCTGGGTTTTCACTGGTTGCTATAATAATAAGCGAGTACCAATATAAAGCAAGAAAACCAGAGTGGAATAGCAAATAAAGATGATGGTGTCTAATCTGATTCCAAGGCTTGAGAGAGAGTACAGAGCCCAAAAGGCACATTTAGTATCAGTAATTATGATTATTTAAGAATGAAATTCTTCTCATATGACAAATAATTTTTTAGAACCCTACTTAGCTATTGGGATATAAATACTCACTACATTTTTGAAACTTTTTAATAAATAAATGGAACTGTTAGGTACTTCTTTGACCTAAGATGTGCCATGAAAAAAAAAGAAGTACTAAGATGTTAAAGACACCAAAGTTTGAAAACAACTGGTATAAGTCACTTCAAATAGATTTCTCTGTTATCATACAGAAAGTGAGTACAGTATTTTTTATAATAGCCATGTTGAAGTCAAACTTTCATTCAACAGATACAAATATTTGTTTTGAGAATATATATATAAATATATACATATATATACACACACATACACATGTAGTTCGGTAACTAGTTAATGGCTGGCTATTCCATGGGTCTACATTATCTACACTGTTGGTACCAAGATTCACTAATTGTCATTCCCTAATCCTTTTGCAAAGAACATATTCCTATAGAAAGGTTAAATAGAAAAGAAACAGCAGCTGCTAAACAGTTTCCATGATTATGGAAATGAGGTGTGATCGCCATTCTCCTGGTGAATTGCCAGTATGTCCAGCTGGTAGAAACAAGTGGCCAGCTAGGCGTAGAAAGGGGCACTGTTGATTTTTACCAAAGACTTGGAAATGAAGCTTTTATGATGTGAATAAGGCATTTTTCTATGCATATACTCTATTGTCCAACTTCTCTTTCCTTATCAAAATGTTGTCTAGTCATCGAAGTAAACACAGGGAGCACAGACATGATGTAAAATAATTACAAATAATTTATAGTTTTATCACTTTTATGCACTGCTAACATGTTGAAGGGTACCGTTTAACTCTTATTGCTTTCCCATTAAAGGATGTTTTGAAATACTACTGCAGTCATGCTGACTGTAAAATTATTCCATTCTTCACCACAAGCATTTTCTGCATAAGGATGTACTCTTTATAAAAAATTGTTTAAATTATGGCATGTTGTTCTAATAAGCAGAATTACCATAAATAACTAAGCTATTTTTAAAATTATAAAACATTAAGTTTTTGTTTCAAGAATCTCACTATGGTAACTATTGCTAGTATCAGTTAAACATGGTGGATATATAGGTATATTTAGTCGACTCTCCAGAATCCACCCTAAGCTGACAATAAAATAATGAAAAACACATAACCTCAAAATTAAAGTGGGAGAGAATGAGGTAGAAGATGACAGCAGATAAAAGATTGAGAGAAAAGTCTGGAAATTGTAAGATGGACGGATGATTTGTACTTTGCTTATGAGATTGGAGAAAGCAGAATCTTAAACCCACAGCAACCACTCATTTCAAGGGGAGTTTGGAAATGTGCTTTCTCAATATTCTGAATAAGAGCAGCTTTGGATACAGGGATAAAAGGCAACACTGAAAGAAGTGGGGATCTATCTAATAAAAAATATATTTATATATTATATATACATAGATAAAAAATTCAAAATTTGAGTTACTAGTGTCAACAATGCCCCTTCAGTAATTGATATAATATATAGAAAATTAATAAAAATATATAAGACTTAAGAAGCACTATTAGCCAACTCAACTTAATTGAAATCACTCCACTGCCAACAGAAAATACATTTTATTTTCAAATCGAAGTGAAACAGTCATCAAGATAGACCATATGGTGGGGCAAAAAAGGGCTCTCAATAAGTTGAGAAGATTGCAAATGTACAGAGTTTATTTTAGAATCACAAAATAACCTGGAAATTGATAACAAAACAATATGTGTAAAAAATCCCCAAATGTTTGGACAACTACATGTAAGTAACTGAAAGTCAAAGAAGAAATCAAAAGGAAAATTTAAAGATTTTTAACTGAAAGAATATTTGTGGGATGCAGCTAAAAAAGTGACTAGAGGAAAATTTAGTGCTTTCAATTATTATATTAAAAGAGAGGAAAGGTTTAAAACCAATGACCTTTAGAAGCTGGAGAAACAAAATAAAAATAACAACATCAACGGAGAAAAAAATAAAAAATGAAAGTTGAAACAGATTAAAGAGAAAAAACCTAACAATAGAGAAAATTCAGTGAAAATGAAAGTAGCTGTTCAGAAATCTTGAACTAAATTCATAAACCTCTGGCTAAACTGATCCAAAAAGAAAATACAAGAGAAAACACAGATTACCAATTTATGGAATGAAAGAATGGACTTCACGGGCTTCTACTTCTGGAATGGTGGGTGAGAAGAGGGGCACACTCTCAAAAAAAAATAAGCATTAAACCAGAAAAAAGGTTACCAAAACTGATCCTCTATAATTTCTGAAAATTTTTCTAAGGGTGTACTGCAATGTAAAATGTAAAAACTTTTATTCAAAACATTCTAATTAACATCAGTAAGAATGGCAAGAGTCATCAGAATTTGATCCACAAACCCTTCTGTCCCCCCCCACCGGAGTGCCATCTTACGGAAACTACTCTTGGGGGTTTATGGCAGGAAGGGGTAGCCGAGCAGCTGGGATGGGGGAAGGAAGTTCCTGTCACCTTCAGGTTCCCAGTCTGCGTTTCACTACGGGAGAGGAGGCCGCTAGTCCTGCCCATGTGTCACAGCCGCGTGATGCAGAAGCTCTTCTAGCTGGTACAGCTTAGAGGACTGAGACAAAGCGCCTCTCCTCCACCCAGCCCTTGCTCCTGGCTAGAAGTTCTGCTTTAAACCTGGCAGGCTGAGAATACTCAACCTCGGTCACCCCTGATCCAGCACACTTACAGGGTGGAGGTCCCATGCCTCCGTGGACAAGCTGAGAGGAACAGGGGCTGTCACTGCCACTGCCCCCAAGCACCCACTCACAGAGCAGGGGTGTCACTCTGTGGGTGGCAGGGCACTGCTGTTGAATCCCATTCCTGTGCGGTGTTGCAGAGCTTCTGCTTAGAGGTAGCGATTTCTCAGAGCTCAGCACCTTTGCCCAAGGGTACAAACCTTGTCTGAAACAAAGTACTGAAAATTCCATGCCTGAGGGTGTGTGACAAAAGTTTTTTTTTTTTTAACTCAGTATGTATGGTTCAGTATGATGCAGGGAGAACAAAGTAAAAATCTAGAAAAGGCAAAACCAATCTATGATGGCAGAGTCAGAGTATTGATTTCCATTAGCAGTGACGGCCTGAGGAGAACTTCTGAGGTGATCTTTGTTTTCCTTCTTTAGACATTAGTCCACCAGATACAAGCATTTTCCAAAACTCATCAAGGGTGTACTTTCACTTGTGTATTCAAATGTATTAAAATTTACCTCAATTTAAAAATGTAAACAAATGGTGAAGTCTGTTTAATGATTTGAATGTTAAATTATTCAGAAAAGAGTGCACCAATGTCTACAATTTACTTTGAAATGCACGGAAAATAACTTAGATTAATGGAAGGGTGGGGGATATGTAGAGAAATAGACCTGTGATAAAAAGTATGCTAACAGTACAATCGAGGTGCTGGAATACAAATATTCCTAGTAAAATTTTTCAACTTTGTTTTATGTTTGACTTTTGTTCTTGATTATGGGAAGATCAAACTGACAACATAAAGTTTTTCTGACAACATAGAACTGAAACTTACATATTGACACAATGGAAAAATGACAGTGGAAATGTAAGGTGATTCGAACACTTTGAAAAACAGTTTGTCAATTTAGTTAACATAGTTAACATACAAATTAACCATACCCATAATTTCATTTATTTTTATGAATTTACCCAAGGAAATTGAAAACATATGTCCAAAGGTCAGTGTCTTAGCTTGTGCTACTGTAAGAAAATATCATAGACTGGGTGGCATAAATAACAGAAATTTCCTTCTCACAGTTCAGAAGGCTCAAATTCCGAGATCAGGATGCCAGCATGGGCTTGCTGTGGTGAGAGTGCCATTCCTGGCTTGCAGATGGTCATCTTTCTGCTGCACTGTCACACGGCAGACAGAGTGAGCAAGCCCTCTCGTCTTTCTGCAGGGGCAGAAAGGACCCACCCTCAGGACCCCATACAAACCTAATCACCTCCCAAATGCCTCATCTTTGAATACCATCATATTGGGGGTTAGGGCTTCAACATACGAATTTTGGGGGACAAAATTTAGTCCAGAGCAGTCAATATAAAAATATTTGTGGCAATTTTATTTGTGAAAGCCTATAAAAATAAACCAATGTCCAGCAGGTGAATAGATAAACAGATGGTGATATATTATTATGGATAGTATTTAGTAATAAAGAAGATTGAATTATTTCTATATGCAACAACAGGGATGAATCTCAGAAACATTATGCTGTGCTAGAGAAGCCAGGCAGCAAGAATATATATTGTAGATTCCATTTATGTGGAAGCCTAGAAAAATATATGATAGCAGCTGGTCTTTGGCTGCCTGGGACCTTACTTGAGGGACTTGGGGAGGAGGCAAGGGGAATTTTGGGGATAATAACAATGTTCTATATTTTGATTATGGTGTTGGTTATACAACTATACAGAGTTATCTAAGTTGAAAGGCATATTTAAGGTATGTGACTATTCTATCTACATTACATTTTAGTAAAACAGCTAAAGAATAATGTGGGTAATAAGGTGTTCTGGAACTTCCTGATAATATTAACTTGAACTGTAGAGGAAAGGCATTTTAGTTACTCCAAGCCTTTCACTTGGTCAAAGAGAGCTTCACAGTTGTTCATAGAATCATGGGACTTCATAGTTTAGAATCGTAAACAAATTAATACACTCTGAAGATTCTGGGTAGCTAGGGTTTCTATATTTAAAAGTTAGAATTATCATATTGGGAAAGAGTTAATGGATAAAAACTAATAATTCACATTTACGTAGGACTTCAAAGTTTCTAAGTCTTTGTAAAATTTTATCAGTTAATGTTTATTATAACTTTTATATAGAAGACAAAGATATTTATAGCGATGTTTACATCTTGCCCAAGAAAATTCATTTTTATTTATTTATTTTTAAAATAATTTTTGGGACCAGAGAGTTTTTTTTTTTTCCTGGATTTATTTAACTATTTTTGGGAGGGGAGGTAATCAGGTTTATTTATTTATTTATTTTAAGGGAGGACCTCGTGCATGCTAGGCATGCACTCCTCCACTGAGCTATACCCTCCCCCCAGAGAAATTGTAAATGAAGAAAAATTGAGCCCAAGTCTGACTGAATTTGTGGGTGGCTGGATAATTCATCAAGATAATTGTGCTTTTTCTGTTAAACCTTTTTGACAACAACTGAGACTTTCCATTGCTTCTGAAATATTTGTGTTTTGGGGTCAAAAACGTAAGTTAAAGCATAGGTTAAACAAGGCAGTTCTTATCCAGGATTCGCTGTTTGAAAATGTAGGATCTTTGAAGGGAAATACACTCAAGTATCTCTGTGTGGAGAGTGGAGTTGAGCTCTGAGTGAAACACACCGCTGATGTAACCATGTAAAGCTCAGCAGACATGCACGCGAGTCTATGTGCTTGTGGGCGTGTATGTGCTCTCTGTGTGGTGAACTGGACTTGTGGCACAGTGTGGGTTAAGTCAGTTTTAGTTATTGTTTTGCTTTCATATTATCTCTAACAGAAGAATATCTGAGCACAATGTCACAGAACAATTCCCATGTTCTGCCATGCTTCCTGAACGTTGCTGTCAGTGTTTTAGTGCTGGTTATAGGAAAAAACAAGTAAAATGGCTTATCCACAGTATTTTGCTGGTTTGATCTAATGTATGACTATTTTACATATTTACTCCTAAGAATTCTTTATTCTGTTATTACAGAGTGAAAGCTATGATTGGGTTCAGTACAAACATACACGCAGACATACATAGACATATACACCCACGTAAGAGCAAGTGCACATGTATATTTAATCCTTGATGTAAGTCCCTGGCTTCCAGATTCAAGTAGTACTGTTTGTTCTCACAACTTGACTGCAAAGATATTTGACAATAACAGTCTTTCTCAAATAAGTGAGAGTCATCAGAAAGGAAGCAATAGAAAAAGAGCCAGTCACTCTAACTTCATAATTAAATACCAGGCCTGCCCACAAGTAGGATTGCTGTGGCCATAAAGAGTACTAGGCATGTTGGCCCAAACCCCCATCTCTTTAGTAGAAATCCAGTAAACATGAGTAATCAGCCTATTATAACAAGTAGGTATATCCAGTTGACCGCAATTTACCTAAGCTGGATTCTCCTCTTATTCATAAAGCAGAGGAATTTTGCTGCTACTTTAAGTAGCCCTTGACTCCCCTCATGCTATAACTTCTTCCCTGGCCAGGCGTTTTTGCTCCGCTTTGACTCTACAGTGCCTAGCAAAGTGCCTGAGATAAGCCAGGCTCATGCATATGTTTTTAATTAAGCTCAACTCTCTGTGGTGCAGCCAAATGCCATTCTGTCCCAACAGTGGAACACTGTTGTAAGGGACACCTGTCAATCTGTTTTCTATAAATCCCTATCTCACAAGTTGTAGGAGCCTACACAAACGATCTCCTTATAGAGAAGAATGCACCAACCATAACAGCCATAGCATATGAGCAGTCATTCACAGGAGCCAGAACCGGTGCTGTTCAGGGAAGACGTCTGGCTGTAATGAGCGTTTATGGGAAATTAAGGAATTAAACTGATCCTTCCAAGAACACCATCAAATCAAATTAACGTTTAAATAAATTCACTGAAGTCTGTGTCAGACTCAGACCAACTGAACATAGGGAGGGATGTGTTTGAGTGCTGAAGTGAAATAAAAATGACATAAAAACCTTTATAAGTAGGTGTGAGTCATGTGGTTACTAATGCAGATGAGTTATATTGGGGCTCTAATCTGAGAAGGGAGTTGGTGTAAGTAGCATGGGTTTGGAGTCAAACAGACCTGAGTTTTAATCAGTGGGCTCACCTTTGCAGGGGTGACCACCAGTAAATAATTGAACTTGACTCAGTCTCAGTTACTAATTCTGTAAAACGGAGAACACAGTATATAATATAAATACTCATTCTGAGTATAGACTGAAGCAATGTACCCAAAGTGCCATTATTTGTTATATAGTAGTTCAGTGAATACTAGCTGTTACCATAATGTTTGTTAACACTTTATATATAGTCACATATTTCTGATAGAAGGAATAGATTTTAGACAGATGTCTGATGTTTAGCTTTAGCAAGCCACTTAACATAAATGTATATGGAAATATTTAACAAACTATAAAGTTGTTTCCAATATAAGATGCTGGATAAAGTATGGCACAAAGTATTTGTTCACTTGATAAATATTTATTTAACACCCACCATGTGCCAGACACTTTTATAAGCATCTAGGAAAACACCAATAAGCAAGAGAACCAACCCCTGGCACATAATATAATATAACGGGAGGATAGAAAATAAATAATTAAAATATACTGTTAACTATTTGTAAGTTCTAGGGAAAAAATATGTGTATTAAAAAGTATTAAAGTATTAAAGTATTAAAAAGAACCAGGGAAGTTCTCTGAGAAGGAAAGCTCTGGGCAGAAATCTGAAGGATAAAAAGAACCCAGTAGCGGAAAATTCTGCAGAAGCACATTCTAGGAGGAGGAAGTACAAAGGCCCTGAGATCGGGCTGTTGAGGATGGGCAATGAAGAAAGCCAGAGTGGTCAAGGGAAATAATGAATAAGGAGGCAAGTGATAGAAAGGGGGTCTGAAGGGTAAAGCAGGGCCTGATCATGTCAGATCTTGTCGGCTACAGTCAAGTTTAGACTGAGTTCCATGTCGGACCGTAAGTCATTGGAGGAGTTTAATCAGAGAAGTGACGTGCTCTGTTTTTAAAAGACAACCATGGCTGCTGTAGGGAAAGCTGATCAAGAGAGCCTGGTAACTGAAAACAAGGTGACTGCTTAAAGAATTATTTTAACTGAAGCAAGACAAGGCAGTGGTTTGGATTAGAGTAGCATTACTGATGGTGGTGAGAAATGATTGGGGTGGAATGTATGTGATTGATTTGAGCAGACTGGGATTTGCTAAATCAGTTGCTTACTGGGTGAGAGGCAAGCAGGAAATGGAAGAGTGACTTCAGTTAGGGGTCTAAGCAATCTTGTGCTGTTTATAAAGGTAATGAAGACTGTGAGGAGTGTTTTTGTGTTTTAAAGGAAAGAGTTTTGTTTTGAACATTAACTTGAAGCACTAGACGTACAAGTGAAGATGACGAGTAGCAGACATATGAGTCTGGAATTTAGGGGATAAATAAGCGCTAGAGGTATTTGGAAGCCAATGGCATGTATTTACCATCTTAAGACTGTGTGAGATGGTTGAAGAAGTCTACGGAGTCAGGAAAGAGAAGCTAACGGACTCAGGTCAGCGACCCCACAACATCTAGAGACCAGGATGAAAGTGAGAAGCCAGAGAAGGAGGATGAACAGGACTTGCCAGTGAGGGGGGAGGAAATAGTCTGAATATTAAGTTGCTCCAGAATCTAAGAAGAAATTCCAAAAACAAGGGCAGTGATTAACTGTTTCAAAAGCTGTTGAAAGGTGAAGTAAGATGGACAGTAACAGTTGACCGTTGGATTTAGCAAAATGGAAGATGTCTGTGAGCTTGACAAGAGCACTTTCAGTGGAGTAATAGAGTCTAAAACCTGATTATAGTGATTGACAGGAGAACGAAAGGTAAAAGATAGGTGCGTCCCCGTAAATAATTGGTTCTAGGAGCGTTGCTGAGAAAAGGAGTGGTGAGTGAATAGAAATTGGGGTTCTACAGATGATTTTTTTTTTCAGATGGCAGATATTACCATATTATTTGATGCTGATGGGAAAGATATAACACAGTGGGAGACATGAGTGCTTCACGAGACAATTGTATCAGTCAAGTCCTTGGGCAAACAAGAGGGTACAGAACCCAGTGGACACTGAAGAGTTGGTATTTAGAGTTGGTTTTAGGTAGAAATGGGGGTTATTTTTATTTTTTATTGTTTTATTTAACAAGATATATGGTAGAGTGGGAGAAATATAGGGAGACTGATAAATTTGATAGTGAAATAGAGAAGATGGGACACTGTATTTTGTTTGCTTACATTTCTCAGTAAAATATGAAGTGAAAAAATAAGAAATGAAGAGGTGATGCTAGTTGGACGAGGATGAGTGGTTTCAAGTAGCTGTCTTGGAGAAAGGGAAAATTAATTGACAAGAGAACTCCAGTGCCATTGCCTACAAAATATTGTGTGTGCTTACTTGAAATATGTGGTCAAACATTTAAAGTGAGAACACTCCCAGCACAGCTGTAAATTTTTCTTTCTGTATCACATTCTGCTGCTTGAGTGTGGAAAAGAAACAGGCAGATAGCTGCATTTCCTTGGAATTTGGTTTTTGTTCAGGGTGAGTGTATGATGACGTTGGAGAAGGGAGAGTGAGGGTTTCCATATGGATGACATTAGGATGGGGACTGTGGAATCTCAGCAAGGTAAAAAAGTAGGCGCAGAGGGCTGATGAAGATCGCAAAATGGTAACAAGGATGGATTGAAGGTAGAGTGATTTTTCTAACTCAAAGGATGAAAAACACACAGATATATATTTTTCAGTATGTATCTCTTCTTTACACATATTAAGTTATGTAAATGGTTTAGTTTTGATTTTAAGTAAAATAATCTGTGTTTTAACTTAAAATATTCTAATAAATTGCATTTTCAAATTCCAGATGATAAGCTGGCTTTACATATTCATATTTCCTTTTGGTCCAAGACTACCTTAAATAATAATAAAATAAGAAGAAATGACCATAATCTAACATATGCCAATGAGTGTTTCTTATACAATTCTGGAAATGAAAAGTGGAAAGAAAAGAATTGACTGATGATGCAAAAGAAGTGTTAGCATTACAAGGGTGGCAGTACTGTGAAGTGGGTAATCAGACAAAACTCAGGGAACCCTCCAGAGAATGAAAACACAAGGCAGGTTATAGGGAGAAGTGAGCCTTGAACAGAAAGAGAAACTGATGCTCTATACATATTGGAAAATTAAGCCCCCAGCTTGATTCTCTAGCTCACATTTATGTGTAGGTTGGTCAGCAATGGCTTGACTTCCTACAAATAAAAATGAAGGAATAACGTATAATGAAAAAGAATATGTATACGAGTCTATGTGTGTATGTGTATGACTGAACTATTATACTATACACCAGAAATTGACACAACATTGTAAACTGACTATGCTTCAATTTAAAAAAAAATGAAAGAACGAGGGAGGATCTCCCCTAAAAAAACCTAAACTATCTAGGAGAAATACGGCAGCTTATGGAAATACTGTCATTCACATACTTTAGATTTCTCTAGGAGGAATGGCATGATAAAATGGAGAGCTATGGAAAGGGGAGTGTTGCTTTGCATTTTGAGTTCCGTAGTGCTATTTAATATTTTGCTGTCCTGATTCATTTCTTGGTTGGAAGCTAAATGACCATGGTATAAGGGATTGAAAAGTTTCATTAAGTACAATATTGATTTTGAAGAGATGTGCATCAGATTTATGTAATGTGTGATTCTCTTTGTTACACTCTGGCAAGGAAGGTCAACAGAAACAAAATCTGAATTTGTATGAAAGTCGAGTTAGGTAGCACAAACTACTCCTGGACTTTAAAGCTAGAAGTGATTTAATACAGGGGAACAGGTGCTTCCAATATTCAGGGAAAACTAAAAGAGAAGGCTTCAGGTTGGACCTCTTGGAATGACTCCCACAGAACTTCAGTTCTGTCCCCCTCTGTGAGTGATGTAATGAGGTCACTCCTAGTCTCTGCCAAAATTAAAACTGCTGCCTCTTAAAACCCAGGAAGATTGAGGATAAGTACCAAGAAGCTGGCTCTTTTCCACTTCTGCATCAAAACTGTTTCTTGTACCAGGAAGCTCGGTGATGGACAGTGGAACACTAATTTAGCAAAACCTCTGTTTTCTATAGCTTTGGCAACAGCAGCATTTGACTCCTAAAGAATCTAGAATAAATATTAAAGCAGAATATAAAGTATAATATGAAAATCTTAAATAATTAAATGTCATAAAAATGTGAAGCAAAGAAAAAATCATCAAGCTGATTTTTAAGAGACTGAAATGGCAATCTTGAAAGTGAACAATATGTCACATTTGTAATTATTCCAGAAATGCTGGACCCCCAAAGAAACATCTAATAAATGGTGTTATTTTCAATGGTGATGTTTAGAACACATTAAGAAATAAAGCAAGATTGAGTGTGAAATGAGCCTTTCAACCCACCTCAGGCTTAGGACACTTGACGCCGTTTGTCACAGCAGTGCAAGACCCAGCCAGGCTTAAGCATGGAGGTCCTCCTGCCTCCTCTAAGTTGGAGTCCAACACCACAACTGACTTACGCATGCCAGCCTTAATTCTGTTACCAAACAGTTGCCCATGGAATTTACTCCGCTTCTATCCTCATGGCGGTATTAGTAAGGAGATGGAGAAGCGTTAGTGTGAAATGCCAGTAGCTCCCAGCAATGTGAAAAGAATCAGGAATGAAGAACATGTTTTTCCTCCCTCAACAAGTATATAATAATAGAGAAAAAAGGGAGTAGCCATATCTGAGTAGATTATAAGTGAGAAATACCTCAAATTGGAGAAAGACATGAATCATCAGAACTTGGAGGCACAAATAACTCCATGTATAAAACATAATTCTGCATATTTTAGGGAACCTTCAGAATGCTAAATATGGAGATGTTAAAAACTGCCCCAGAGAAGAAAGATTGATTATTCACAAAAAAATGGCTATTAGATTGGTGAATTCCAGAACAGGAGCCACATAATCTTTAAGAATAGTTAACTTAAAGTTGTTAAGAGGTAAAAACAAACCAACAAAAAATGAAACAAATCCTCTCAATTCAGAATTTGGATCCAAATATACAATGACCATCTGAAGAGATTATAAACTTCAAGAGTAATCACAAAGATTAAGATTAAAACAAAAGTGAGATACCTCTTTACAGTAATCAAATTAAGACCTATAAAATGACAAGATGGACTGTCAAATCTGGCAATCCCAATTTCTGTATAGAATAAGATGTTGTAAAAGTCAGCTTTGGGACTGTTTGAAATGTTTTCATGTACATGAAAACAAGACAAGTGTTTTGAAAACCAGGACAAGAATTATTATATGCTAATCTCCTTGGGGTCTTGTGATTAAAATTTAGTATGTTCTAATATTTGTTTAGTGATTTAAATTAGAACTGGAATTATTTATTGAGAAATACATACCTGTTTACTTAAAATATTTAGGAATTTTCTTTTTGCATAACCACAGGCTTTCAGCTAGTGGGGCCCACTCATTCACTGATTCAGGAGAATGAACTTTCCAGTTTCGCTTATAAGGAAATTGTCTTGAAATGCTACAATTGTCTTCCCTTTTAAAATTTTCCTGGCTTAAGATTTTTCCCAATTTCTTACTTCTGGTTTACCCTTGTAACTGATCTCCTCTAAATCCCTTTCATTGTCTAACTTCCTACACCTTCATTGTTGCCAAACAAAAGCCTTCATTTACTGGGTGACCCATTTAACAGTTCCAGTTTTGTTTTACTGAAGAAATAAAGAAAATAATAGTTTTTTTTTCCCTACTGTGTGTTCACACTGGTTAGGTGTGTTTGCAATGTCTAATCCATGGATTATTTTTATAGCCGAAGTGAACTTCAGTGTCCCACTTTCCCATTTTTCTTATAGGGAACTGTATTTTATGTCTCTATTCATTCATTCAACAAAAAATTATTTAGCCAATGCATGAGCCATGATATAAACTGGGCATTAATAATGAATAAAATGTGGTCCATTTTATATGCCTGTGTTGAGGGGCTTGGGGTATTTACAACAATAATATACAACAGTAAATAATAATACACAGTGCCATCATATTATTTGGTATAAACTAGGTATAGAAAAGGCACAACAAATTTGGTAAACAATTCAGAAGGAGGGATTTTGGAAAGATCCAAGGAGAAGTATGGCATCCATGCTGGGTTAAATAATGCCTAGAAGTGAGGAAGGTTGACAAAGGGGGCCAATAAAATCATTCTACCCAGAAAAATTATTTTAAAAAATACCTAGAGACATTGCAGAGAGTGTATTAGAACTAGGAAGTGGGTAGCGGAGAGAAGTGAGAATAAGAGGATGAGCTATTAAGGAGGAAAGAGTGGAGCAACACAGCCTTAGAAGGCTTGGATGTGACGCTGAAGATTTGTCTATCAACATCCATATATGAGTAAGTGAAGGAGATAAAGGGGGCCTGCTGGATACTATATCACTCTTTCAGAAACAGCAGTAAGACAAAGACTTTTTCCCTCCAATCTCATGCCTTTTTCATTATTGTACTAAAAAACTATTCAGTTTTGCCAGGAGTCAGAAAAGCAGACCACAATTAAAATTTTCGAGTGGGCATACTTACTTTTTATGAACTCTTGTCTTCAAATCTTGCATCCTTTATTCTGACTTTGGACACTTTCCAACTACTGGGGCTTGAATTGAGCTGGACATATTTCTGGGGTGTGAGGAAACAGCCTATTGCCTTGCCTGATTGATGGAGGAAATAAACAGAAGGCAATTTGTTCTTTCCTTGGAGAGCCAGACAGTAGCCACCATAATGTACAATTTAAGATGAGGGAGATGCCAGGGACAGGACAATGGATGGCGAGAGCCCACAACTTTCCCAATGGCAGGAGAGAAACTGTAAAAGCACTTACTGCTCATTTGCTGTGAAACCAGAAAAGGCATTTTCCCTTCTGCCTTTGATGTGAATTTGTCCTTTTCAAATAAAAGATCAAATATGCTATTAATGATTATACCATACATATTTTTTTCTTCTAGCTAATGTTTCTGTGTTTAACCACTGACACGTCATGATCTTTTTAACCTTGTATCCTACGCAAAGTTACAATATTTCATATCCCACAGTTGGGCTATGTATTTTAGATAATATAATTTACTAACATTTATTAACTGGTAACCATGTGTGAGGCTCTTTCTAAGTCACTAAGTGAATTAAATCATTTTGTTATCACAACAATCCACTGAAATTCTTACTCAATAGACAGTTTGCAGAAGAGAACACACATAATTAGCAAGATACTTAGAGCGATTAATTTGCCCAAGGTAGTAATGCCATTATAGGTGTTCTGTGTCGAGACCTTGTGCATTTGACTACGAAATCTCATTGATTTCTAAAAATTCATTCACGAATGAACACACACATATTTAATGCAGCTGTTTATAAATGACAATTACACAGACTGGAAATCTATATTAGGCATGAAGAGAAATAATAGAATATTTAGTGAGTTAATTAACTGAGTGTTTTGAAAACAAAAAGACAAACATGATAAATAAGATCTGGGGAAAATGCATTGTAATTGGGAGAAATGCAACTTAGAAAATGATGAATCCCTATTTATGAGCCTTATGAGTGTTCTCGTACAAACACACAGATACGTAGATACACAAACATACACACTTAACAAAACTTTGACATGCATACACATGTGTTGTGCACGTGTGTTCTTATTTGTATACATTCACTTATTTTAGTAGTTATATTCCCTCTCGTGGGAATGGGGGAATATCTGTGTGTTTGTGTAAAGAACTATTTATGTCAACATGGGTGAATCTCACAAACATAAAGTTGAAAACGGAAACCAAATTGCACAAAGGTAGATACAGTAGATCTCTTTTTATCTTAAATTTCAAAACTCTTCAAAAATTCACATACCTGAATAGGTTCTAATGATATAATATGTGTGCATATGTAGTCAGACTATAAGTACAACCGAAGGAATTATTGAAAATCCCATGATACTATTAGTGGTGCTATTTAGGTTGCACTGAAGGTTTGGGTTAGGGAGGGGCAGCGGTATTTTAACGATCTTGATGATGCTCTTTGTTTAAAAAGAAGCATGTTGGTTTTTTGGACACTTAAGATTTATGTATTTTTTAACACTGAAGTCTTCCATAATAACAACAAAAGTATAATGTCTGTAAAGTACATACTGCAGAGCTTGGCATACAGTAAAGGTTATTTCTTTACTAAATTACATTGTATAAAAGCACAAGATTATCAGGAGTCACATCCATGTGCAATGTGCACACAAAATAGCTTCCTGGGCAGAGCTAAAGCTGCGCCCTCAGAGACTAAGATTCACCATGATGTGCTGAGGTTCTCAGGACCTTGAACTTGCCTCTGTCACCCCAGATGACAAGTTGTGGAGTATCCACGTCACCATGGCCTATATTACATCCACCTCTGTGGGTTTCCTTTCCATCTCTCCAGGGCATAGCACTTTTCCGCACATATAGAACAGACTCTGTAGATGCTTGTTCAATGAATTCATAAACCAGTGAGTGAATAAAGTTTGTTTTCGTTTTAGTATTTGAGCTAGGTCTATTAACTTGAATAAACTATTCCTTTCCTTTCAGATTATTTTCTTTATTTCTAAATTAATAGAATCCATGCCATGGTCTCCAAGATGCCACTAATGCTGAGCCTCATCGTATTGTTGCCACTAATGCTGAGCTTCATCGTATTGTTACATTTCCAGAGAGTCTCTAAAAGAAATGCCAGTTTCTTCCATTATAGAAATAATGTTTAAATTTTTTTCAAAAGTACAGAATTTTTGAATTTTACTGAAAGTAGAATTCTTCTTGACTCGTATTACTAATTGCAGAGACCACAATAGCACTGCCTAACCTCACTCAAATAAGGAGAAGAGGTCTATTGTTCATTACCAGACCCCAAAGCAGGAAATTTGCAGAGGGAAACTCAGCTTACCTCATGATGCATTTTAATTTAACAGCCGTTTAGTGAATATTACATGAAAAGTATTGGAAGGGATAGAAGGGGGTGATGAGATTCTGTGCCGTGAATTCATAGAGTCAGACAGCATCTTTTAAGATCATATACCAGGGATCATTTTGCAGGACAACTTTTAAGTCGTGTCAGCAGGGCTATGGTTTCCCAGAGTCATCTAGCTACTTTCTGCACGGCTGTAAATCACAGCATTTCTGTTACTCAGTTTCTTGGCAAATTGAAATACAAACTTGCCCTTAACCTCTAATTTTCCTTTATGAACAATTTTAGGTTTATCATCAGCAAAATGGAGAAAATAATATCACACACTAATTGTTAAGATTAAAGAAAATACTCTGTGGAAAGCTCCTGTTACGTTGCTGTGCTGTATTGGATAGGGTCACCGTGGTTCTTGCGTTGTCATTGTCCTAATCATTACTTGCAGACGGCTGTCATCTTCTGCTTGGCATCCCTTTCCTTAGCACCAGATATGGTGAAAACAAGATTATGAACACTCATAAGAGCCTCACTTGGCTAGGAAAATTCAGTGTCTCCACTCTTGGTATACCTACCTCTTTGCATGTATGGATGGACACATACATGTGGGCATCTCACAGAAACTCACTACAAAAATCAGTGATTCTCCACATATTATATTGGTAACTCCTCAAAATTCTTGTTTCAGATTCTCCGTCTTGCTCACAAGGCTGAATAAGACTGAGTATCCCCAGATTTGATTTAGCACATTAGGCTAAGCTTTAGAAATAAATAGAATGTCAAATCATTATATTGTACTCTTAAACTTAAAAAAAAGAGAAGTAGAATGAAATCAAAGAAGACAGTATATACTTGTTATGAACTGAATGTCTGTATCCCCGTAAAAGACCCATGTTCAAATTTAATCCCTAATACAATGGTATTTGGAGATGGGGCCTTTGGGAAGTGATTAGGTAATGAGGGTAGGCATCTTATGAAGGGGATTAGTGCCCTTATAGAGAGAGGGCAGGGGGCCAGCTTGCTCTCTTTCTGCTGCCTGAAGACACAATGAGCAGTCAGCCACCTGTAGTCCAGAGGAGGGCTCTTACTAGAATCTGACCATACTGACACCATGATCTTGGACTCCCAGCATCGAGAACTATGGAAAATAAATTTTTGTTGTTGATAAGCCTCCCCATTTATGTTAATTTATTATAATAGCCTGAGCCAAGACAATGCTTGAACAGAAATCTACAGAATTATTTCTTCACGTATATAATGTAATGGTTCACATTTCAGAATTTCCTGTTGTTTTATGAGTGATTCGGATTTATTTCTCTAGAGTAGCTTCTCTGATCTCTTGTGTAGTACCTCAATGGTCACCCAATCATGTTTAAATCATGCTCTAACTCCCCAGTTGACAAAGCAATTCAAAAATAAAAGAAATTCATAGTCTTGAAAATTCTGAAAGTTATGTCAAAAAAAATCACAATAAAGCACTGACTTTGTCAAATGTATTCCATATAGTATCTATTTTCTCTGTTTCACTAAATATTTATTATTTGGATAAACTCAATACATAATACATTATTATCTTATGAAAATTAATTTTTAACACATCTCACAGGCAACTCAGGGGTCACTAGCTGGAGGAAGAACACAATCTCCTCACTGATCTCATTTTTACTAATTTTGCCAAAGCAAAGACATTGGTCTCTCTATATATCACATCTAGGAATAACCAGGCCTGGCCTACAGATTGCTTAATCTGGGCCTGACAGGAATAAAGATAAGAGGAATCTTTTTGGGGAAAAAAAAAACACTAGTTATGCCAGAGAGAAACTTTCATTTAGGGTTCCATTTCAAGCCCCGAAGTTCTAAAAGGGGAATCACCGTGCTTCCTCCCACGACTCATAAGCCTCAGCAGCTCCGCTGCAGAGATTTCAATGATCTATGCGATCCTCCCCTAATAATTTCCTTCACAATTAATGAGAGTATGAGTAGAAAGGAAACTTGACTCTGTGAGGATACATGGTTTTATAGTCAACACAGAAGTGTGTATTAAATTGAAAAAATAAGTTATTACCGAGAAATTTTCCCTTCATTAGTTTCGTTTTGTCTAATTAGCCTTTTACAAAACCATTTGTATTTAGGATAAGAATATGGTTTTGGCACAAATTGTGAAGGTAGAGTGCAGAAAATAAGAATCACCTGAAATTAATCCCATAAGAATTAGGCCTGGTGTGATAGGTAGACGGTTAGGAAGAGAGAGAGAGAGAATGAGTAATAGATAACAGACATGGGAAATAGAAAAGGAAAGATAGTAATATAAGCTCAAATCCATCCTACTGAGAACAAAAGATGATACTGTATAGTACAGGGAAATATATACAAGATCTTGTGGTAGCTCACAGCGAAAAAAATGTGACAATGAATATATGTATGTTCATGTATAACTGAAAAATTGTGCTCTACACTGGAATTTGACACAGCATTGTAAAATGACTGTAACTCCATAAAAAAAAGTTAAAAAAAAAAGGAAAGATAGTTATTTATCCAATTCAGAATTAGGGAAGGACTTACATATTTGAACACAACTGAATAGGTTTTGTTTTAAGGATCATAGTGCCATGTATTTAAATCTTTGATGTTTTACTTAACATCATATAATTAGCATCATCTATTTAATGTTAAGAAGTAGAGGCAGATAGCATATTCAAAGAAGCTGTTCTTTTCATTTTGGTTTTGCAACTGTTCCTTTTACCCTTCCTTTGTGTGTTTATTTTTCCTTAGTGATAGTGAACATTCATAAAGATAATTTGATTTATATTTTAAATTGCACTGTCTTCAGAGCCCAAAACTAATGCTCCTTGGTGGCCTTCAGCTTAGAAAACTTGCCTTAAAGATATTTTCCAGATTCCTCTGCTGATTCCTGTCCTGGGCTGTTTGTCTGTGATATGTAGTTTAATTTTCTTTGTTCCCACCTTTGTGTCAGCAGAGTTTCCATGGACTTACTATGGGACATAATAAATAATGTAAACAGTGTAAGAATATTGGATGGAATCCTCCCGGTTAACCTAATGTAAGAGGCACACTTTTCCTCGGTGACAGGAAACTGTACAGATAATTCTGTCATAGCGATGCTTGTTCTTGCTCCAACTCCCAAATAAATTGCAGACAAATACAATGTGTTAGGTGCTATGTTTTCACTGTGAGTTGAGTGAATCACAATATCATCACTTAAACTTACATTAAATGTTCACAAACTTGCATATTCACTGTAAAGTTTACGAAGCAAAAAACAGAGCCCAAGGAACTTAGACCAGGCATTTATACTTTTAACATTCTATGGAAATAAGATTTATATAATCACTTATCTTATGGTATTTACAAGTGGATCATGGGTTTGGATATCAAAAGATATGGAAATAGGTTCCCTTTCTAGAACTCACTAGTTGTGTAAATGCTGGCACATTATTGACTTCTAAGAGGTGTAAATACTTCAACTGTAAAATAAGGATCAAAAATTTTACTTTAAAAGATAATTTCCAGGATAAGAGATAATTCTTGTGAAGCTCATATCTCAGTTCATGGCTCAGATTGTAGGTGCTATTGTTATAGTGTTTGTGCTAATATTATTAGTGCTACTAATAAACCTAATGATGGTTGGGGAAGATGAGATCTATAGAACCAGCAAAAATTGATTTCAGATTTAGGCAGTATCATATTTACATGGAGGATTAAGCAGTCTTCCTTAAAGAGAAACATCTGCCACAGAGTTTGAAAGATGAATGGAATTCAACATGTAGATGTAAGACAGTGAACTTGCCAGTAAACTAAATAGTATACTCAAAGGGAGAGTTAAAAGAGAAAGTTGAACCACAGTTTGGGAATAACAAGAAATCTGTTATGTCTGAAGATACAATCTATATGTCTGAAGATAAATAAAGAGAGATAATGGAAGCTAAGAGCTACATGTAAGCTACAGTTTCATAGCACAAGATGTGAAACTCCTGGGTCAGAGACAAAGCACTTCATCACTCATGGCACTCATGGCAGGTGGAAAGAGCTTCACATCGACGATGGTTGCCCTCACTCGCTCCCACTGGGTGATGCAGAGGTAGTTCCAAGTAGATGCTGTGTATACGGTGGGTTTATAATACAGGTGAGTAACCCTGACTTTAGGAAAACCTAGCCTTTTAAAAAGGGTTACCAATGAACGTGCCCAACCTGAGCTCCAGTGGAGGACATTGTCTGTATTAATCCTATCAGGAAGCAAATCTGCCCTCTTCCATATATATGTATGCATGTATGTATTGGGGGATGGATAGGGATTGTGGATATGGATGTAGATATGATTATAGACGTAGGTTCACATGTTGAACAAGTAGTTGGAGGATAGTTGGGTGATTACAATTTATTAGAAAGGTTTTTTTGTTTGTCTATTTGTTCACTTGAACCCAGATTCAATCCTTAAGATTTACTTTTTGTTTTTCTTTTTGCTGTTTGTTGTATTTTTCCAAAGAATGAAATTAATCCTAGGGCATTCTTTCCCTAAGAATGCAGCATTTGGAGGGACATGGTTTAATACATGTGTCTAGAAATCTGACTCTCAACCATACATGGGATCCAAGGCCTTGCCCCCTGTGTTCTACCTCAGTTAATGCTTGTTTCCAGCAGAAGCCTGAGGCAGCCTGTCGTTCAAGTTCTCAGCTTTCGGTTCCTCTGTCTCCATTGTTTCCTTTTGTAAGTTCATCTATACATTTAAAAGATACTATCTCTAGTGTTTGAAGCAAGATTTTTTTCCGCATAATTTCTAGTCTGCCAATCGTCCTATAAATGGAAGACTTCCATCTACTATCTATGATCTTGGCATTCTTTACCTGCAAGATTGGTCATAAATACCAACAGTAACGTATTTATTAAAGTTCCCTGGAAGTAATGACACTAAAAATAAATTTTGTGTTTTGGAATATTATTTTATAGTAATTGTATATTGCATATAATAATTATGTTAATATTGTATATGATGTATAAAACACCTCTACTGTTTGTAAGAAAATGTTATTCTCCAAGAGATTACAATTTAAAATAATTTGTAAGTGAAAGCAGAACTTAAATATTTCTATTTAAGGATAGGTTTCTTTAGGCTCTAGTTTGATGTTGCCAGCTGCCCACAGGGAACTGGTTTCCATTTTCCATAAAATGCATAGTTAACAGAGACCACAAACTTAGTTTTGCTCCTGTGTAATTGTGATTTATCTTTCTGGCCATTATCCATTTATATTATTTTTCTCAGATCATTTTTTAAGTCATGCCTACTAGTGGCAACCTAACCTAAGAAATTCCCTGCAACAAAAACAAAAGGACTCTTTAAAATCTTGCACAAATAATGCATAAAGATATTTATCATAGCAATGTTTGGAAAAGCAAATAAGCAGGGAGTGCCTAAATTGACTATAATAATTAGAGATACTCAATGAATAATATATACGTATATATTCTTCACTTGAAATATTGTGCATCCAAAGTAACATTGGTTACAAAGAATTTTTAATGATATAAAAGAATACCGAAAGCATGTCAAGTGAAAACATGATACAAAATTATAGGAGCCCAAGGAGATTGACATCTGCCTAGTTATTTTAGGACTATTGTTGAATAGGCAAATCTGAATTTGAATCTCAATTCTACCAGTTACTGGCTGTATTATTAAGAGGAAGTTAATATCCTTTATTTGTCTCGTCTGTAAAACAGAAGTAATCATACTTTCTTTACAGGGATTTTATAAGGACTAGAAAGGGGAGAAAATACACAAATACCTAGCTCAGTGCCTTCTTTAAAACCAATCACTAGAATATAAATCGTATTCAGTATTGCCATTGTCATTATTATGTTGAGTACCATGGCAAAAAAAAAAAAAATCCACCATAAGAGAAAGAGAAGATAGCTATTTTTTTGTTTTGTTTTGTTTTTCTCCAAAGGTATTTTATTTAGGTAATATGTAAAGCCAATAAGCAAGAAAAATGTATATACATCTTATTTAGAAATACGGGCTAAATACGAGGATAAATAGCTGAGACAAAGGAAAGCTGTGGCTCTCCTGGAAAAAGCATGGTCAGCAGAAAGAGGTGGGTCAGGTTATTGCTCTTATTATCAGCTTTATAGTTCAATTTTTATCCCATTGTGTATCTGTCACATTGATAACAGTGAAAATTATATTTAAAAAGAGAAAATGCATTAGCTGGGGAAATGGAACAATCTCGTCAGTTTTTTAAAGTACTAGGACAGTTGTTTAGAGCCTGGAATTGCCACCTTAAAGCAGCTTGATACTAATACTGTTACATTTTCAGAAAAGAAAACGAAATTGAATTAACAATGCTTTTACTTCCATCTTTTTACTATTTAAAATATATATATATGTATCTCTAGACAACGTCTCTCCCCTCTGTTCTTTCATCATCTCCAGTCCCTCCCAGAGTTAACCATCACTGGGAAAGTTCGTGTTCTTCCTGCTATGCAAGCTTTCAGATTTTTGTGTGCGTCAAATGTCAATGCCAGTCTCATGTTTTAGAACCATTTAGAATCTTTCTATGTTAACTTTTTAAAACTTACCAATCTTGATAAATATAAATCCAGTTCAGAAACTAAGCCAAAGTGTTTATCAGTACTGGTGGTAATAATATGAACAGTTAGGTATTTCATTTTTCTACTCTTCGTTATCCAGAGTTTTCAAAATGGGCACCAGCCCCTACCATGTCTTTCTACATTTGCTATGGAAATCTCTCTGGAGCAATGCAACCGTGGTGCGGAAACAGTGAAGAAACTGGGAGATCATGCATTCGTTCATGGAATGGTACTTAGAGAAGACAGTCATAAGCCCAATGTCTTCTGTTTAACTTTGATGACATTATTACCATCTCATTAGCTAAAATTTGTATGAGGAGACATATTCTGCATGGATGAAAACCGTGTCAATAGTCAGCAGGCATTAGTTGAATCTCTTCACACTGAGGGCTGCACACTTCCAGAATCATTCATTAGAAGCCTGGCCAAGTCAGCATCATTCATTAACTGTCTCTTTACTGAATAGGAAAAATGAATGGATTCCTATAATCTGGCATTAATAAATTGCAACCATTTGGGAAAGTATTCAAATGGAAAATGGTGAGGTTCATCATTGAAATTATATTTGATGACTTGGGTTTGTTCTGGCTCATTTAAAGATACCATTTTGATAGGACTTTATCCCTGATGGTGGGTAATAATGGGTACTCGAGCCAAATCAAAGGGTAAGTTTAAGCAGGACCCAATGGGACTAAAAGGCAAATTCATATAATAAACATGAAAGCTGAAAGTATCCTTGTGGAACATGTAGGGGAAGACATTTTCAAACTTCTAAAAATTGATCTTTTCTTTTTCTTGTAAGAAAAGTATAATTAAACAAATAGGGAAGTATACTGATCTCTATTTAGCTCATTTTACAAAGGGTAAAATTGAAGATCAAAATGAAAAAGCAAGGAAGTTACTACAATTCTTTAGGAGAATTACTTTCCTCTCAAGTCCTCCCATAGCGGATGGAGTGCTTTCTTTATAAGCAAATAGGTACAGAGAAAAAATAACATGTAACTTTTACTTTGAATTTCTAAAGTGGTTTTCAATATGTGCAATGTGTATATATCATTTAGATCAGGATTGAGACATGTTTTTTGAATAAGGTGACACTTGAAGTGGGGTTTGAAAAACAAGTGTACATTGCATCAAAATGTGTTATTTTTTTTTCTTCTTTTGTTTCGACAAGACTGTGACCTCAAGCAAAGAGACTAAGCTTTATTTATATTGGTATATTCAGTGCTTGAATGGTATCTAAAACAGAGTGAGTATACATAAATGTGGCTTGCATGTCTCAATTCAAGTTGAATTCAAGTATGCACGTTGAAAAAATCTGAATCTAATCTAGAAATATCCTATGTGTTTAACTTCAGAAATTTACCAATTTTTTCCCTTAATATTTATTGTCTGCTAGATGAATTTTACCCCTGTTGTGACTGTTTTTGACGGGATGATTTTTGGTAAGAATCTCTGTCATATCACAAATATTACTTGTGAAAATAAAACGCTGCATGTCAGGAGTATTCACAACCCTCAAAGTAGTAGGAAATGTCTATGTAAAGATCCAGAAGTTTTAAATTAAACATAGTAGATTTCCTTGAAAAAGTAAAACAGCCAGCCGTTTATGCATTAACTCATTCATTTATCAAACATAAAGTAAGAGCCTATTCTATGCCAGGAAGAGATATGTAAATATCAAAGACAGCCAGTATCCTTTTATGATACTCTTCTCATATCCCCATAAACAAAGTTATTATTATTCGTACACTTCAGGCAAGAGAACTGAAGTATATGTTAGCTCTTCTATTGTCTTTCAGTCTTTTCTCTACACATAAGTTGGAGCCTTAAGAGGCTGCTGCCACTGCTATTGTGTTCTTTAAACAATGAGAGTAATTAAAATGGCATTACCTATACCATTTCTGGGTACTCAATACTTTTTTGCTAAGTATCAGTCAAACACTAGTTCATTCTTTTAAAACATACTCCAACAGAAATTGTTTATGCTATATGTATGATACTATGTGCCAGAAATTGTGGCAACATACTAGGAAACAATAACAAATAAGACACAGTTGTTTTCCATATGCAGTTCAGGGACTAATGTGGGGCAGATATATAAACATAAAATTTCTAAGAAAAACATCGCCAAGTATGTTAATAGAGGTAAGGACTGGTTAAAGTGTTGCACAAAGGCAAGGATCATGTTTCCTTAGGATTTCGAACATCTAGCTTGACTAACTGAAAGGTCAAATTCAACCAGCTATCCCTGTAGGCAAAGAAAGTATAACTGGTGATTGACACTAAGTTTCTAAAAATTTCCTGAGCATGATGTTAAAGGATTTCCAAGACCTGATTTCAGTCAGTGCTTCAGCCTCATCTACAATTCCTTTCTGTCACACACCCTACACTGTAGTCCTAAGAATTACCAGAATTCTTAAAACATTGACTTTTATAATATTTTATACTCTTGCTCCTTTTTTTCCCATTAATGCCTCGCATACAATTACCTTGGAAAGTTTACTCCCATGTCACTGATCATCTCAAATGTGTCTATATTAGCGAAACCTTCAGTCCCAACCTCTGTCCTATAAACACCACACACAACGTATTTCTATATAATAAACACAATATCAAAATTTAATATCCTCTATTCATGATAACCTATATTTTGTCCATTATCTAATAAGTTCTAGAGTGTTATAATAGAAGAACAATTATTTTTATTAAAACCATAATGGGGAAAATCTCTCCTCATTGTTTCAAAAATTCAAGGATTTCAATTTTCTCTTTGATTTTACTAGAGTGCTCTCACTAAAAACTCCATGGGAAATTAATGTAAAAATTTTTGTTGTTGAAAATTGACACACAAACTTAGCACAGTTATATGAGGTATTAGCTTTGTGTCTTTATTTTAGAGCACAAACGATACACAAGAGTAAGCATTTTCCAGAGAACCCAAATGAAATATAAAATGTCAAAATCAAACACTTGTATGATTATTCCAAATCTTTATGTGAATACATCCAAAATACTAAATATAAAAATTTAAACACATGCATTTTTTAATACCTGAAATATATCAAGTTGTATTACCTCTGGCTTAATAGCTCTAGGAGTGTTTTTGCCAAGCCTTTGGGATTTTCTGCGTAGACAATAATGTTATCTGTAAACAGACAGTTTTGGTGCTTTCTTCTCAAAACTTTATACCTTTTTTTTCTTACCTTATTGCACTAGCTATTACTTCAGTACAATGTTGAACAGAAACAGTGAGAGGGAATATCCCTGCCTTGTTCTCATTCTCACTGGGAAAGCATTTGATTTCTCACCACTAGTTATGATAGTTTTTGTAGGTTTATTGTAGATGCTTTTTATTACAGGGAGACCTTTCTCCTCCATTAGTAGTCTACTGAGATTTTGTGTGTGTGTATGTGTGTTGAATGAATTTTGGGTTGCATGATAATGCTTTCCTGTTGGCAAGGTGGATTACATTTATTGCGTTTCAAAAGGTGAACTTTATAAATCTGGAATAAATATCACTTGGTTGTGATGTACAATTCTTTTCTTATATTGTTGGATTTGATTTGTGAATACTTTGTTGGAACATACAACTTTTTCACTTTATTTTTAACATATTGAAAATGTTGAAATTTAAAAATTTAGTTGACCTATATAAGCTTACTTTGATAAGGAATAGTATAGTTAAAATTATAATTTTATCCGATACTTATTGAGTGTTTTTTGTCAAGCAACATGCTTAAGTACTTCAAAAGCACTATCTTACTTGTCACATAAGTGTGTAAGATTAGAGTTAATTTTATGTATATCTTACAAATCAAATAGTCAAGTGACATGATCTGTGTAGTAGAGTTAGTATCCATAACCAGGTGTTTCTGATTCCCAAGTTATGGTCTTTTTGTTCAATCATATTATCCAATATATTCAGCATACTGCTCCTCTCTCTCTCTCTTCCTTAATCTCTCTCGTATATATACATATAGACAGATTACAAATGCAGATCTGGATCTATAACCCCATGTTTCTGACTCCTGTGTTCATGTCCCTGTGCCTGTACCTGTGGGAGGTTAGATTATCCATGTCCTTAGTAAGGTTTCTAGGCAGTAAGGTACAGACGGTTCTTGGATCAAACTACAAAAAATATATTAGAAGCACCTATCTGTAGATATCAGTAATCTCAGATATCTTATACCATGTACATGAGTTTATAAATTGACCTAAATATACAATTCAGTGACAGAGTCCTTAAGGTCATGTTTACTATCATGTATTTCTGTCACTGTGCATGCATATATACATATATAAATATATTCATATAAATATTTATATCACCACTGAATTTTTCCATTAAAAATACAGACCTTAATAGGAATTAGCCAGATTTTATATGCTGTCTTTTAAAATAATATTTTGAAGAATTTTATTATATGTGTGTGTGTGTGTAGTACATTATGCTTTTCACATCATGTTAACGTACACGTTAACAGCCACAACAAAAATCTTTGAGGAGCAGTACAATATAATGGACAAAATCATGGGCTCTGAATCAGCAGGCCAGGTTTTAACTTCTGTGATTGTAAGCAAATTACTTCAGTTTTCTATCTCAATACCTTCATCTGTTGAGTATGATTAAAAATTGTACTCACTCATATAGTTTCTTTGACAATTACTTTAGTTAATATCAAATTTCACCAAATATAAGAGACCATAAGTTGAAGGATAAACGACTATGTTTGGTACCACTGTGACTATAAAATTATTGTGCTCCCAACATTTATGAAAAGGTGCATTCAATTTTAGGAGACTCCTGATTTCAAAGATGTTCATAAGTGAAAAAAGTACCTTAGAATTGCATTATATAAAAATCAATAAGATAGCTCTAGAATGATTTGCTGTTATTAGGTAAAATATTTTTGCTCATTTGACAAATGAGAAAACTTTGATAAAAGAGGGTACAATAATTTCCTGAAGACCAGACAGCCAATCTGATTTAGGAATATTATTAAGTGGTCCCAATTGCTACATTGGTGTCATTTCCAGTTTACCATGCTTCGAAATATGATTTATAGTAGAAGCAACAAGTTGAAAAGTATGCCTCTCATTTGATGCATAACATGCCAGTTTTAGTAGCAAAACTCACTTAATTTATTCTAAATTAGTAGAGTTTGCCTTACAAATGTGATTTAGTTGATACGTTGGGATTAAATGCAACATAGCAACTAAATCCCCAACATAATCTTTTAAAACGTGACTTCCTTAAAAAGACTGTATTCAGTTTTTCAATGTTAGCATATAAAAATAACTACACTTAAATGAAATTGAAAATGTAAAATTCCAAAATACGTATACACAAAATAACAGCCTCACTTGTACTTTGCTATTTTATCCATGAGGAAACACAGACTCAGAGAAGTTATGCCACTAGCTGATTATTCAAATAAAATTTCAAATTGACATACAATTTTCTGTGTATCTTGAGGGCATCAAAGTCATTGCCCCACACTGGGGTCCTATGAGCTGTCTTTTCCAGTTGTGATCAATCTACCCCTCAGGGGCCAAATTAATTTTGCTAAACATCTCTGCTTTGTTCTCTCATTTAGATATATTTTGTGGTCCTCAAAATATTAGAATAAAACACTTTCGGGTTTTCAAGCCAACTCAATTTTATGAGTGCGTAATTTTACTAGAAATGTTATTCCACTGATACAATGAGACAGAACTCCTGCCACAGCCTGCTGTTACTCAGTGGGCAAGGCTGGCCTGAGCCAGTTGACAGTCATTTAGCCTTGCATTAGTGTGTTAGACGACTTATTGGGTGTAATGATTATTTGATGAGACAAGCTATTAAAATGAACTTTGCCAAAGACGAAGAATAGTGGAGAACTCTCATTTATTTTAATTTTTGTTCCTATTTCCAACTGCTGAGACAAGCCTGCTTATATTTTGATCAGCCGGTTTAAGAGCAGATAAGATGGCCTGAGGGTACCATGAGTGAATGAAAGAGAGAGAAGGGGAAAGTGTCTATTTGAGCCAGGCACAACTTAAGTCAATTTTAATAGAGTATTTGGTTTAAACCTCTTAACAACTTTAAAAGTTAGATTTCCCAGTTGAGGACACTGATGGTCTGAAAAGTAAAGTTATTTATCCAAGCTCACCTAGGTTGCAAACAAACAGTATTGCATTCCAGATTCTCATTTGAGTGCCTGTAATTCTTTCTCCCATATTACATACAATACAGTGATTTTATTATGGATGTATTATTCTCAAGATTGTTACCATGTTTTTTTTAGTATAGTTATCATAATGAGACAATTTATAGATTTGTAAACAGTTCTTGCAAATATCCTGAAGAATCTAAATACCTATTAAAGGGTTTAGGTTGGAACTAAAGGGATCCAGTAAACTGAATTGTAATCATAAAACAGGATACAACATATTCTCCAGGGTAGGCTCATAAAATCAAAATATTCCTACAGACCTTAGGGATCTTTAGTGCAAGGTTTTGAAACGCTAAGTACCCCAAGTTGTTCACTGGCTTCTATGCACCCCCTATATCCATTGACTTACAAACATATAAGCATATATTGGGAGTCTATGTCAGCATGGATATTTTATAATATGGAGTTACATAAGCTTTCATGAGACTTGTCTGAGCTTTCTCTATTAGAGCATAAGTTAGTAACTGTTATGGAAGGGAAATCACATCAATACATACATGGTGAACTTGTGAAGACCACAATATAATCTTTGCTTAGGTCTGTGTAGTTCAAAGGCACCAGATCTACTACAAATTCCTACTACAGTGCAGTAGGCTTTGAAATGGGCAAGGGTGAGCTTTGCTCTTTTATGGCTGGTATATTTCCAAAAATATTTTTTTCTTCCTTTTCAGTTCCTTTTCCAATTTCTTCTAAATAAGGGTCTCTTTGTATGGGAGTACCACCTCAGACTACAGAGCCTGAAACCTGTTTGAGGCACTTAAATAAATTATGTGATACCTAATATCTAGGTTGATCTGCCTCATAGTAAAATTAATATAATTTTATCTTTTCTTCTTTAAAAAAGTTCCAATAAATTATACATGGTTCTCCTGTATGGGGAAAAGTATTTTTAATTAAGTGTTAACTTAGGGAAACTTTATCAAATTAGGATAAATGAGGCAAAGAGTTATCATACCATAGTTTGAATTACAGTTATTGAAGTTATAGTCACAGCAATGTATATATACTAAAGAAAACTATAATTAACTTTAAAGAATCAAATGGGAAAATAAAACAAAAATATCATCTCCTAGATGTGTGGCCTACAGTTTATTTTTGATTCAAACGACGTCTTTTAAACAGTAATGTCAGGATCACAAATCATTTTGAAATGTCATAAAAATATTTCAAAGTTTGTAGTTGAAGGGCCTTAGAGGGCCTATTTGAAGTTTGGTACTTTCTTTTGTTCAGTGATCCACTTGCAGGTTATTCTGACCTTCCTTGGGAAAAAAAATGAAAGCAGAATGGCCTTTTTGAAATGATCCCTCACTCTGAAACCTCCTTGAGTGATGAACTAGGCAAAGTTCCTTAAGATGAAAATGTCTTGGCAGGAGGAGCCAGTTCCTCTTGTCAAAGTTTATGTGTGTATTTATTGCCAGAGTTTTTCTTTCTCCTTTTGCTAAAATCCAAGTATGTAGAGTGTCCACAGATACAGGATCTAATAATGCATTGCAGGAATTTAATATATATTAAAAACCTGAAAGATAGTTAGAAGACAGCTCTACCAGATTCCTTAGGAAGGGAGAAATGTCATTAGAAAAAAAAAATGATGATCTCTGATAGAGTAGGAATGTATTTTGTTTCATTACTCTTAATTGGGTTGTGAATGATTTATCATCAAAATTCACAAAAGTTTCATAGGTCATCCAGAAGAGTCCCTGAGTTAGAATTTAGAAATATTTACTTTAAATTCTGATGTAGAACACATAATTTTGTGTTCTGCTCATTTTCCTGTGGACTACTCTCCTGGCATTGATTTGAGAGACTCAAAATGAGATAACCTTTTTGTTAAAAACAATTAGCTAGAATAAAAGAGATATATTAAAGTTATATTACAGACCATTTGCTAAGAATAAATAAAATAGTGTTGAATGGAAATATAAAGATAATCTAGTCATGTTTTTCCCATAATGTCACTACAAAAACAGAAAAATTAAAAATATTTTTACTTACAAAAGGTTACAAAAATGTAAAAAGTTAAAAAAGTTTAGAGAAAGTATGTCTACATATAACATTTTGAATCAGATCATATATTATATAGATATTTCTGTCTATTCATAGAAATATCTAAAATATTTCCCTTGAAAATAAGAATGTAGAAAACATGAACTTGATCTTGACATTTTCCAATAGATGTAATGTATCCTATCCAAATATCAAGATGTAAATTAGGCAACACTGACAATTCTAAGTATTTTACATTCATTGAGATAACAGCAAAAAGTCTGAAGATCTACTGATAAAAAATACAATTTGTACTATTTTCTAAAAAAATTAAACTGTATGTGATTAATTTTTTCTCTCACTTAACTTAGATGAAGCATCATCTTTCTGTAAAGTGTTGGCAAGGTGTTTGAATATACAAAGATATAGTCAGTCTTCATGAATTTTATGAAAATATGCAGAAATGTATTTAAGGGTAGGCTGAAGTTTTAAAAATTAATCATTATATAAGACAGAGATTCAAAATATATGAATGGAATGTTCAGATGTTTAGGTAAGAAACTATAGGCTCATTTCTCTTTGCTTCTCCTCACTAAGCACAAACATAACACTGTAACTGGTGCAGGAGACGACTAAGGAAGAACCCTGAAAGGTAATAAGAATATGGAGAGCTGGTATCCCAGAATCCCAGGATTTGAGCAATAGCACATCAAGATGTCTTTTGTCCTCTCCCATAACAGAGAAAGGCCATTCATACCCGGTATTTTCTCACATACATAGCAGCAGAGGTGGACCAAGCTGACTTACTATTTTCCCAAATAACAGTAGTCCACATAACACCAGATAAGCCTGAAACAGGGGAAGCACTGTCTTTAACCATCTGACCTGAGACTCCCCTTTTCTGCCAAGAGATAATTGGGCTGGCAGGCAGAGCCTACAGGAGAGCCTCAGCCAGCTACAGCAGACAACCTGGTAGGAAATGGAAGACTACATGACTAAGACCTACAGGACTAAGATTTTTTTACTCCAGCAGCCAACTGGTACCAGCAAAAGGATCCAATTGCACTCTTCCTCCTCAGTGGAGAAACCCGTTGTGCACTTAGGCAGCATCCACAGAGACTGGGAGGAGCCTGAGAAGCAGCAGATTAGCCAAGGAGATTAAAATAATACTGCAAAGACTGAAAATTACACTGCCATTGCAATTACCCCTTACAAAAAAATAGACTCTCATGTAAACTAAGGCAGTGTGAATGCCTGCTGACATAAAAGAACATAAAACGTGATTAATTATGCAAGATAAAACAATCAATGTACCAACTGGACGTAATTCTAAATGTGTACTGACCAAAGAGCAGAATTGCATAATACTTGAAACAAAAATGGCTAGAGTTGAAAGAATAAATTCACAATTATAGTTGGAGACTCCAATGCTACAATAACTGTAGAACTATTAGACAGAAAATCAACAAAGATTGAAAATATCTGAGCAATAGAGTTTACCTTTGAATAACACAGGTTTAAATTGTGTGGATCCACTGACACATAGTTTTTTTCAATAAATACATAGTACATTATTACATAATCCATGATTAGTTAAGTCCACAGATGCAGAACCAAAGATATGAAGGGCGTACTATCAAGTTATACATGAATTTTTGTTTGTGTGGAGGGTCAGTACCCCTAACCACCACATTGTTCAAGGTCAGCTATATGTTCAGCTAAGAGGCTCTATTTGGTAATTATAGAACACTCCATTCATGGTAAACAAAATGTACAAGTTTTTTTTTCAGGCCTCCATGGAGCATATTATGATCCATAAAACAAGCCTTGAAGAATGGAAATAATATAACTGTGTTTTCTAACCATGTTAAGATCAAACTAGAAAACACAGAACAGAAACAGCACTAACAGAACAACAAGAGGAGTTTTTGAACACGTGGGAACTAACATACTTCTAAATAAACCATAGGTCCAAGAGGAAGTCTCAAAGGATTTGAAAATGATACTACAAATACTACTAAAAGAATACATAGAACTGAATAAAGACAAAAACACAACATATCAAAATATGGTGGGATCCAGCCAAAATAGTGCTCAGAGGAAAACTGATAGCAGGAAAATTGATTAGAAATGAAATGAAAAAAGTCTCAAATCAATAACCTAAGATTATAGCTAAGAAAATTAGAAAAAGAAAAGCAAAATAAGCCCAAATCAAGCAAAGGAAAAATATAATGATTATCAGCAGGTATCAGTGAAATTGAAAATATTCCCATAACAGAAAAAAAGATGAAATCAAAATTTGTTTCTTAGAAAGAAGTCAGTAAAATTGATAAATTTCTTTTAAAAAAAACTAAACAAAAATAACATGAAGAATACACAAATCACCCATATTGGGAGAATCCATATAATAATGACGTCCATGTTCCCCAAATTGATACATGGGTTTAACATAATTCTTATCATAATACTAGCATGGTTTGGGGGTTAAATACAGACAAGATTACTCTAAGATGTATATGGAAAAGCCCAAACTAAGCTACTTACCTAGCTAAAATAATTTTGAAAATTAAGGAAAAGGTGGGATGAATTAGTCTACCTGATTTCAAGACTTGTTATGTAGGTACATTAATAAAAATTCTGTGGCATTACCATTAGAATAAAACAATAAGTCAATGGAACAGGAGAGAAAACTCAGAAACAGACTCAACAAATATTACCTAGATGATTTTTGACAAAGAGAGAGAAAATATTTAAAAGTATATAACTGACAAAGAACTAGTATCTAGAGCATACAAGAAACTCACTGAACTCAACAGTGGAAAAAAAAAAACCAAGATAATTAATCCAATTAGAGTATAAGCAAAAGACATGAAGAGATATTTCAATGAAGATGATACAGACATGGGAAATATGCAAGCACATTCAAAGATGCTTAACATCTTTATCCATCAGTTAAATGCAAATTAAAATCACAATGAGACATTATTACATAACTATTAGAATGGCTAACATAAAAACAAAAGTGACAACACCAAATACTGGCAGGTATGTGGAGAAACTGGATCAATTCATACATTTCTTGTGGGAGTGCAAAATAGTACAGCCCCTGTGAAAAACAGCTTGGGACTTCCTTAAAAAACAAAAGCTAGACATACAGCTATCATTCAACCCTGCAATTGTAGCACTGTGAATTTATTCCAGAGATATAAAAACATGTTCACACAAAAAATCTGTATAGCAAATGTTCATAGTAGCTTTAATTATTATAGCTAAAACCTAGAATTAGCTCAGATGTCCTTCAACAGGTGAATCGTTAAACAAACAGTAGTACAGACATGTCATGGAATACCACTGAACAATGACTAAGGAATAGACAACTGATACACACAACTTAGATAAATATCCAGAGAATTATGCTGATTTTAAAAAATTCCAAAAGGCTTTAATATACTCTATGGTTCTATTTATGGTGATATTTTAGAAATGAATGGGAAATTTTGTTGCAAGGATTAGGAATGGTTGGGAAAACTGGTGGGAGGTGAGTATGGTTATCAAAATGCAACAGGAAGGATGCTTATAGTGTTGGTACTATTTAACATCTTTACTATAATGGTGGATACACAAAACTACCTATCATAAAATTATATAGACTTTAATATACACCTACATACACACAGCTATGAGCAGTAAAACTATGGGTATATGATCTAGATTAATGAATTTTGCCAATGTCAATATCCTGGTTGTGATACTGTACTTTGGTTTTACACAATGGCACCCTTAGGGAAAACTAGACAAGGGATCGCTCTGTGTTTTTCCTTTACTACATGCAAGTCTGTGATTATCTCCATTAAAAAAAATACATGAAGTTCAGAAGTGAGAGAGGTTAATATCCCATCTATTTCCACAAAATAGAGTTAAGTATTAAATTAATGACACAGTAGGGTTCAAAAATGAAATATTTGAGAATTAAAGGAGAAAGAGGATTAAAAATGAATGAAACTCAATCAGAGTCTGGTATTTACATAACAAAAGAGAAATGTAAATAGCTACACTAAGTTTGAAATCAGTTGTGAGCCATGGCTGTGACATATATAGTGTCACGTATTTGCAAAGTCAATATTGGAAGAACATTGGTCTGTGACCTAATATCAAAGACCCATGCATGCATCAAGTACAAGGTAGATGAATTAAGCAGAGGAATGAACAGAATTAAAAAAAAAAAATAAAGAGTGTTACGAAACATAGGCATGCCTTAGGCAGTGGGTAATCTGAAATATACTGGAATAATACCATGTTTCTTAGTGCTGATATCAAAGCAGTATATCACTGTGTTACAATATGCTGAGCTGCTGCATCACAGCTGTCCAAGAGCTGCAGTATGTTGGCTGCCCCACAGCAATATTGCAATTTTAATTAACATTTGGAGAGCAGCAGATCAGTTCAGCATTTCTCCTCATTTAATTGATAGCCTTTTGAAATTGGGCTGCTTGTTTTATGCATGGACCATTGCTTACCACCTGCAGGATTTATTTGGATGGCTAGCTATTAAATCTTATCTGTAATCATCATGAAGCTGAATACACATCATTTTTGTTTTCAAGTACATTTCAAGGAATGAGTTCAGACATTAAAGTGATCATGTTTTGTAATGGAAAAGAGGAAATTATTTTTTCTATTTATTTTGATCCTTCGTAGAGAAAATTTAGAAGCTATTCTATTTTTCATACTGGTTTAATGTTTAAATAGCCACATAAGTACATTTTATAAATGTTAATACTAGTACTTTTTGAAACATAATTCCATGGATGTTTTTCAGACATATGGTAGATACAGTTGGTAGCTTACATACAAGTATTTTCATCTTCCTCCTTCATAACAGAATCCCAGAGTCCTTCAGATACTCATCTCTCCAACAACTTTATGACTCTCACTCAGGAGATACGGAGCCTATTTATAGCTCTGTTAAATAATCTGAGAAAATCAGAATAATTACATCTTCCTTTTATATATTTGAATTAAGAATGGCCATGTGCTCTAATACAGACTAATAAGATATAGTAGTTTATCAAAGCTTCTATGAAAGTACCCTCCAGTACTTCCAAGAGGTGAGGGTTCCCTCAAGGATCTCAGTTTTTACACTTAATTTGTAAGAAGGCCATTCTGTCTTCTAAATCAAATGTATAGTGTCCTGTAATCCAGTGAGGAAGATGTTTCACGGACATAAATGTGGTCATTTCTGTGAAATGATACTGATATATCAAATAAGATGTGAACTGATTTTGATCATTCAATTTAATAATATAGAGATCATTAGGACTTTGATATGTCAGTATCTATTGGGTATTGGAAACAAAAGCTAGACTGGGGAGGGTTCAAAAAATGTAGAAGAAACAATTCCAGACAATTTGAAACAACCCAAATGTCCATCAACAGATAAGCGAATAAACAAAATGTGAGATATATACAAAATTTAGTATTATTTAGCCTTAAAAAGAAGTGGAATTCTAATACATGCTGTAGCAAGAATGAACCTTGAATATATTAGGCTAATGAAAAAAACCAGACACAAAAGAATAAATATTGCATGACTCCATTTACATGAAATATTTAGAACAGGTATATTCATTGCAAAGCTACCAGGGGCTGAGAAGACTGGAAAATGGGAATTATCAGTTAAATTCTGGTTGAGGTGATGAAAAGTTTTTGGAATAGATAGTTGTGATGCCTGCACAACATTGTGAATGTAAAACGCCACTGAATTATACATTTAAAAATGGTTAAAAAGGCAAATTTTATGTATATATCTTACCACACTAAAAATTTAAAACAAATATTACAGATGGTCAATATAGACAATTTTTAGAGAGTTTTCTACAAAAAAAAAGTAGCGATATTAAATGCTATTGGAAAAGTACGTGTGAGAATAAAACAGACCAGGAAGTGAACCAGTAATGTAATTATCATAATTAATGACACTTAAGAACAGAAATACATTATCAGTAATGACACTTTGAAAATATGACAGAGGGGAAAAAAATTTAAACTGGAAGAAAAGTGAAAAGAAAAAAAAAGAATGATATTCCTGGCAAATGCTTTCTCCTTGAAAATCAAGATTGGAAAGAGATATTTCTTGGAAAGGACATATTTGGCTCTTTTGAAGTAATGAAGAGGTGGATCTGACTATATTATATACACGTCAGTGTGAAGGACAGGAGGTGTGTATTGCATGTTCAATCATTCCATGGGCTCTATTGACAAGTGTTTTTATGCGAAGTGAATATATTATTAGGCTTGCAGTTATTAAACTAAAAAATGCTATGAAAGGTTATTCTAATTAGAAACTCTTCTAGAGGTGAGAAAGAAGTCACTGATGAAGCACTTACTCAAATCAGTAGTTTAATTCAGATTAATGAATCTACAAAGTAGTCACCAATAAAACAGTATATAAAATAGAAGGAATTACCTTTACTGCATGCTCAATAATCAAAAACCAAACTTTTTTAGATGGAAAACGCCAATGAATTAATTCACTTTATTTGAACAGATTAAAACAATAAAACAAACAAAATGACAAAAATCAAGCTCATGATATGTGTTATGAACCCATTATTTTGATAGGTCAGGTGTTTATGTTTTTGTATACAGGACCATCAACGTTTCAATGTACACTTGCTATTTTTCCACCATCTCGTGTTGCTCTCACTCAAATCAAGGTTAGATATACTTAAATATTTGATTGCAATATGATGTATAAATGGCTAAAATAGAGGTGAATATGGAAGACAGACATAAATTAGAATGTGAATGGAAAGAAGTCTTTCTGGAGTGGGTGGGTGTCATATCTTAAAAGATGAATGTAAATCAACTTAAATATAACAAGATTCTATGTAGCCAAGTCTTAATCCCTAAAGAAAATTACAAAGACATCATCAAGAGTAGTGAGTGCCATATGATACTTTTTACTTGTCTTTGTGGTGTAATTGAACAGATGAATAAAGATGTGTGAGATACACACACACACACACACACACACACACACACACACACACACACACACACACACAGTGGAATACTACTCAGTCACAGCAAAGAGAAACTCTTGCCATTGCAATAATATGGATGGACCTTGCAAGCATTATGCTTAAATGAAATAAGTTAGATGGAGAAAGAAAAATACTGTATAATTTCCCTTATATGTGGAATATAAAAAACAAACAAACAAAACCCAAATAAATGAGAATAGGTACAGAGAGCAGAGGAGTGGTTACCAAAGGTGGGAAGGTGCATGGGGGAGGATAAAATGGGTAGAAAGGATCAACTGTATCCTGATAAATGGAAACTGAGTTTTCAGTGGTGAACATGCTGTGGTGTATACAGAAGTAGAGATATAAAGTTGTACTCATGAAGCTTACATAATACTATAAACAATGTTACTGCAGGTAAAAATTAATTAAAATCTTAAAAGGCATTCATTTGATGGTTTTCACACGATATTTGCGCTACTGTTTCTACTTATACTATTACCTTTACTAGTATTAAACAAATATTGCTATCATTAGTACCATCTACTATTTTTAATGTTTATTTGACCATCTAATTGTGTTTACATGATATTGTTCAGGTTAACCATTGTTCAACATTTAGCAGATGAGGGAGCTGAGAATTAAATAGCATGTTTAGCCCCATACAGCTTGTAGGTGGCTCTCTCTCTTCCGTTTTACCTGTATGCCATGTCCGTCAGCCTCCATTACAGACGACTTGCTATGGGTCACTCACTGTGTTTCTGACATTTTGCTCATTCCTTAATAAATTACTTATATTTTTAGATAATGCTGTTTAATGATAATGGTGAACCTTTCACGGTGCTTTAAAATAATCTAAAGAGCATATTGTATCCACAATTTTGTGTAGATTTCTATAAACTTTTAAGTGATAGACCTGTTTGTCATCTCAATTTTGCAGTTTGAAAGTTGAAACTTAGAGTGATAAAATGATTTACGTAACACCAGACGGCTGGCGTGTGATGGTTAAGATGAGAACCTAGGTGCTCTGAATTGTAACACAGCCCTTGTTATATGTCACCGACATTTTCTTACCTTCCTGAGCCCCTCCGCCCAAGGCATTATTACACTATTCCCTCACCTTTCCTATTTACCTGATTAATGTTTATAGGACTTAGTTTTCAGTTTCAATGTTTTTTTTTTAAAACTATAAGAAGCTAGCCAAATCAATGAGATCTTAAAGATCGATTGAAGAGTTTACAATCTTCGGGAGTTTAACTATTTTTTTAAAGTCTGTGAGTGAAAGGTATTTTTTTGCATTAATTTCCAATTGATAATTTTAGGTAGGTTTGTAGTTTGTCAATAAATATATGTATATATTATATCTCTCCCCCTGGGGCAAAGAAGCACTTGTCATGGGGGCTATAATTGCTTTTGCTTTTGTCATGATTTCGGTACTTTGGCATTGACATTGACTCTTAAACTGGCTTTCTTCTTGTATTAATAGAAAGCAGAAAGCAGCTTTGGCAGAGGAGTGTGTTACATTCTCATCATATTCATGCACAGAGAGTGGAAGCCCCCAATTTCTGTAATCGAGATGTCTGAGAGTTGATGTGCTCAAGGTCTTCTCTTCAATCACTGTGGTACACTGCACCCTGAACTCAAATTATCCCTGCAGCAGGAGCAATCAAGGCAGAATAAAACACAGGTTATTCTCCTTGGCCCAGTTTATCTCCCCATAGCCACAGGGAAGGTTGCTGCATCAGTCAAGTCTCCAAATAAAAAGGTAATTATTTCTTGATTTCTCTGGAGCAGATGCAGTGAGAGCAAGGCTGCTTCTACTGGGAGTCCCTACTGTGTTGCCAAACAGCAGCGGTTATCTTAGAAGACAGAAGTAATTACTTGCAAGATGTTCTTGTCTTTTTAGGTGGATCTGAGTGCTAGTCATTAAGATTCACCTGGCATTTGAGCAACTACCATGGGTCAGGCACACTGCTAGATACTGTCATATGAGTTTAGTAATTTAATTGCATTGAAACTTCAGGCATGATGGCATGCACACACACATATATATGCAAATATGGACACTCCAAAGTGTGCATCGTCTTCAAATTAAAGTGAGGAAACAGGTTCAGTGAGCAGGTGACACATGACCAAGGACACAGCTTGTCCATGGCTCAGGAGTATTTCAAACTTGTGTTACCACATCCCATGCTCTTTCATTATGAACACATGGTAGTTTGCAAAACCTGATTTTAATGCATAACACACACATCTGTGATTCACGACGACAGCTTACATTGCTGTGGTAAATGCTTATGACAGCAGTTTCAATGTTCTTTTTCCTAAGACTGTTTGGAGATGGGAAGAATACCCTGAATTTTAGCCTAAAGAGATATTGAGAGAACTAAAAGGACGACTCTATCATTCTTTCAAACTTAACTCCTGATCTTCCATAACCAAATATTCTAAAGTACTATGTGAAATCTTAGCAGTTTGCTAGATTCGGCACTCCTTTTCCTCTTTGTATCATCTGGGAGACAATGTACATTATACACTTTATCTAACCATTGAATTAGTGACTGCACTATTTTGCCTAAAAACTGTCTAGTTTTGTAGAAGAATAGAAAAATTACTGGAACCAAGACATTTTCAGTGCACAAGAGAAAATAAAAGATACAGAATTTCTGAAGCAATGTGTATAATTTTGGTTGAAAGTAATGGATTTCCTCTTATTTAAAGAGAAATAGATTTGGATTGCTATTTTTATAGTTAATATATTTTAAAATGGCATTTACAGATTCTAGTCCAGGGCTTCTCAATGTCAGCTCTGCTGATGTTTTATGAAGCATATTTCTTCATTGTGTTGTTTCGTGTATTGCAAGATGTTTTAGAAGCATCCCTGTCCTCTACCCACTAGATGACAGTATCACCCGCCACCAGGTGTCACAACCAAAAATGATTCCAGACATTGACAAATGTCCTGTGCACGGCAAAATCGCTCCCAGCTGGGAAACATGGATTTCATGATCAGCACTTGGGTCCAGATCCATCTATTTTCAGCTAGGCCATGCACTGACAAAGTACATTCTTACCCCTTTAAACATGGAGCTAATGAGATTATGGTGTGTGTTTCTATAGTGGGTGCTATGATAAACCAGCCAGGTCCTCCTTCAGCCGTGAGGAGTTTCTTACTCTATGTACTGGAAATGCTGCAAGGAGGGAGTTTTCAGCTCTCAGCCCTGGTTGGAATTCTTCAGATGAAGAGAGTCATCTTGCCCAATGTCACTTTGCCCTGCTGAGACAGCATGTAGCCAACAGTTGATTTATGTAAGTTGTAAAGGCCTAATTCTTTCCTTAGATTCAGAACAGATCTGAGGGACCCTCTGGTTTCAGACCTCTCGTCAGTTGGATGAAGTGTTCATTGAGACTGAAGACTACTCTTTCTACCCAATCTTGTCCCCTTTCTTTATCTTCCACAGGTAGTGTTCCCCAAATAAATAATCCCCTAATAAATCTTCTGCATGATAATCCCCGTAACATGCCCTTCTTCCTAGTGAATCTGACCAAAATAGGCTGGTATCTGAATTTGTGTAGGAAAGAAGATGCTAAGTTTGGGATTTTGAAGTTGAGTTACTCAAAAGGGAAAAGAGAACCCCATCACTGGGGGGCAGGTAGAGTGCAGGTCGCTCCTGGCACAAGGTGACAGAATAATTTTGAAAACTTTCATTGATGTTGAACTGAGGTGGTACACACTCAGGAAGATAGTTGAAGGGAGTTCACTGGGTGATGTGATATGTTAAATGTCTGAGAAATATTGGAGGCAGAGTAGTTATAAGGAGAGTGGAACTGTATAGCTTTGCTAAGCTTGATGTATGCTTTGGAAAAGATAACAAATATGACTGATTAATCTAAATTAAACTCGAAGCATGGGTAAAAGTGAGTATGTTGGTAGCATGGTGAAGAGGATTTCATTTGTTGCAACTAGAGAGCAAAGAATGCTGTGGTCTCAAACATAAGAGTAGCAGAGTGACAAAAAATTCTCAACCTTAGTAGGTCTGCTATGACAACACTGGAACTCAAGTTGGGAACAACAGGGGGATCTGTCTCATGGGGTGAGAACATCTGGGTGAATGCACCTGAAACTATTGTACCCCTGTATCTCCTACATCCTTGCCTCTGTGCCTGAGGAAGGGGCCAACACACTCCTGTTTATAGATAACCCCTGCTGCACCTCCTTTGCATCACAATGACGCAGAGACCTATTCCTTGCCTGACAAAATCTTCCATCCTCAGGATCTTTATCCACATCCTGTTCTGGCCTTTAGGTCAATAGCCAGAGGTTAAGTCACAGCATAAACCACCTGGTGACGTGCTGTGCGGGATGAGAGAGGAAAGCAACCACACCTCAAAAGACTAGAAGGGATTCGCCAACACTTAGCCAGCAATGGCTGGGAGAGAAAGCAGAAGACGAGCGTGCAGTAGTAGGCAGGGCTGGGTAAAGCAAGTATTGCTCAATTTTGGAGTATTGTCTCAGGGTTCAGGCCCCCTACAATAAATGCAAACGCGGAGTTAGGATGTCTTACAGAATCACGGAAAAACAGATAACCCGTACTCAGGTGAAAATGCCAGACCTGTCATGATAGATTATGTACAACAGGATTGAAAGGCTTGAAGGAGTGAGATATAATGTGTAAACTGGAAAAAAAAAGACCCTAAATGACTGTCTTCTATTGGAGGGCACACAAGAATGTGCTGGCGGTGTGGACTCCAGTGTCACTTAGAAGTCGAGTAGTAGCTCTCCACTGTTGGTCACGACTTACTGTGAGACTCGTTATTCTCAGACTGGGCTTATTAATAGACGTGGTGATGACAGAACGCCGGAATAACAGGGACCAGGCAATGGCACAGCTAACTGTGAGGAGCCGGGTGGATACAGTTACTACAATTTAAGTCTAAGCTGGAGTAGTCGCCAAGGAGATCTGACTTGCTGAAAGTTATGAGATGGTTAATGGAATACAGCTTCCTTAGGCGTAAAGTTTACGGGCAGCCAAAAGGGTAATGCTCAGTCTGTACAACCAAATATGTCAAAGATGGGTGATTAGGAGGCTGTGAGCAACTACTTCAATTAAAAATGATTTTTTTTTTTTTTTTTTGGTTTCTGAACTTGAGCCAAGTTTGAACACTGACTCCTTGACTCAAGACGAGGGTGAGTCCCAAGAAGTAGGGCCCTAAATTACCATGTAAATAAGGACACCTCCAGGTACCTCCCCCGAGGGATTTGAGGCATTTCCCTTAACTAACCACATACTTCAGAAAGGGGACTGCCCGAACATGTCAGGCACTGTTGTACGTGGGGTGCAAGGTAGTGATGATATCTGGAAATCTGAAGCATCATCAGGGGCACCCGTTAATAAATAGTGTCCAGTCACAAGTCAGCCCACAGTTGGACAGCTTGTCCTTGGATGCCTCCTGTACAGTGCTTATATCCCTACTTCCTTAGTGCATACTCAGAATAGACAGGTGGTCATTTCCACAAGCTCTACATTGATTTGTACACCTGTAGAATAAGAGTTAAACGTGTGGGAAAGGTCAGTAGGAGTCTCTGAAAGTGCACCTCACCCTGGCCAAAAAACATGCCACATGTAGTATATTGTCCAAAGGGCTAGTGGTCTCTGTTACATTTCTGTTTAATTCTGTAGACCCGCCCCTGGTTCTTTCAGGATGAGAGTGGAGTACTGAAAACTCAACCCAGTAGGAGCCCCTGTTGCACGCGCCTGCAGTGCAGTGATGGCTGATCATCGTGATGTGGTAGACCTGCTGTGAAACAGTGGTGACGGGAAGCAGTGTGTTGGGCACCCAGGTGATTCACTTGGGTGTATGTTTGTATTCTCTGGCCCAGTGTTGATAGTTAATGGACAAGTACAGTAGTGATGGCCTAGGGAGGACAGGCTGCTCACTGGCTCAGATTTCTCAAGCATGAGCATGTGAGTCATGGATGAGAGTCATGTCCCCGGTTTAGCAGAGGTGATAGCTGACGGGAAAAGTACAGAATAAGAGTAGAGGAGAAACATGATAGTATCACTTGTGGCCTCAGAACCAGCTCAGGGCTGTAATTTGTTCCACTGTATTTGTCCTTCGTTTATTGTTCGTTTCACTCCTCCTCTGTTGCCTGGGAAAATATGTGTGGGTTTACATGATGCAAGGGCTGGACTTTAGTGGATGTTTTGATGTAACACCTAAATCTTCTTTCAGGAATGAAGGACATTCTCTGAGGTTTTTAAAATTCTTCCAGAAGATAGCTTTCAGTTGTTAGCATGTATCGGAGACAAGCATCATCTAGCCCAAGGTTAATCACTTCCTGGGCAGCCTCTGTCCAATGAGTAGGCAGGCTCAGTGCTCCCTCGAGCTCAGGACAACACTGAAAGGCCATTCCAGACTGAGAACTTCCCTCGGGGTCACGTTAAAAAAAAAATTGTTTTTCTGGTATAGATTGCATTCTAGCCCAACATCTCCGTATGCCTAATTCTGTTTCCCACAAGTGATATCCCAAAAGCACTCCTTAAGAAACCGTTTGCATGCTGAGTTTTGTCTTTGGATGAGCTTCTCAGGGAATTTAATCAGCAATAGATATCTCACTTCTAAGGCTCTCTGCTGTATGAACTCAGCACAGAACTTTATGGTTTTTAGCTTTTTATTACTAGCAGCCCTTAGCATAGCACATTATATATGATGAATATATATTAAATGAATCTAGTTTGTTGAAATTTACTTTCCATCTAAACAGAATAAAATAGGAACACTTCTGGAAGCTTGTGGTGAATCTAAGTCACATGTCTTTTCCACTATACTGCTGGCACTAACCCCTGCTCACGCAAACAGCTCACACTAGCTTATCATGCATTATTCCTCAGGAGAGTATCACATTGCAGCGTTTGTTAACTTATTCAAGAAATTCCATGAACACTGATGGCATGGAAATTGACACTACAGAGGACCACTAAGGTGTTGCCCTTATCCTAAGGAGTTTCATAAAGTAGCTTATGAAAACATAGTTAAATGACAGTACCTTGTAATGAGGGTTAATACGGGATCAGGAGCAAAATGTTAAAGGGAAAAAGGAAGAACAATTCTGTTTAAACAGTGCTTTGCTCTAAAGTTCTCGCAGAGAAGGGGATGGTTAGTCTGTATATAGTAGGATATATAATTGTTAGATAAACAAGGAGAGTAAAGACATCCCAGACACAAGGGAAGATAAACCCAAGAGACATTCAAGAATACGGCATATTTAAAGGATGGTAAAGAACCGACTAAAAGTGCATGCGTTTAGAAGGGTGGAGTAAGATTGGGAGTTTGAGATCCGCAGATACTAACTAATATATATAAAATAGATAAACAACAAGTTTACACCGTATAGTACAGGGAACTATGCTCAATATCTTACAGTAACTTAACAGTGAAAAAGTATATGAAAACAAATACATGCATGTTCATGCTGCACACCAGGAACTGACACAGTGTTGTAAACTGACTATACGTCTATATATATGCAAAGAAAAGAAGACTGGAGTGGGATGTAATCACTTCCTGGGCAGAGGTGGCCTGTTCAAAGGAAAATTTTATTTAGTATGTATTTGTTGGAACTGGGAATTATATCATCAGATGTGGTTTTTTAAAATCATATATCTGGAGGATATATGAGGTTTTAAAAGTTTGATTTGTGAAGACTAATTAAGAGTCCACCAAAGTAGTTCAAGGAAAAGATGATAATGCTAGCGTCTCTGAAGTGAGGAAAGCTTTGCACCTGTGAGGAGTGTCTTGAAACCTGAGGACTCCCTGGAGCCTGGAAAATGGGTGGAGGGTTCGGGCAATAAAGGAGCAGATTAATACATTGTATGTTAAGAAGAACAAATGGAACTAGCATGGTAAAGTGGAGTCCTAATATCGCTGTACTTGCAATAAATGTAAGTTAATCTGACCTACTATACTCTGAAACTGGTGAGAAAAATAATATTCAACAATACGTTGGCTACCAAAGTTTCTCTTAAAAAATTAAACATTGTCAAGTGAAAGCTTGAAAAGACACATCCGAAGCAATAATGTTTTCTTAAGAAGTCATTTGGAGTATTATTAAGCTAAAGATGCACCAAATGTGGAAACAGCACCTACAATATAGCAAGGGGGGATGGGGGAGGGGAAGAGAAGGAAGAAGGGGAGAGAGGAATGAAGGTTGGGTGAGGAAGAGGAGAAGGAGGAAGTAAGGAGGAGGAGGAGTAACAGGAAACCAAGGGAGAAAATCTGGGGTAAAAAATTCAAGTAAGCAAAAATTTAACCGGAGCAAAAGACAAAAGAGAGAGAATGAAGAGTCAGTGAGGTAGGCGTCAAAGCAGAAGAGTATAGCACAGTGGAATTATAAAGACAATTCGGGGAAGAAAAGAATAGGATACAACATTAGAAAGTGTCAAAAGAATCAGCCTAGATTATAACTGAGAAATACTAATGTCCCCGAAGCAGTGAAAGTAAGCTTACACTGAAAGGGCCCAAGGAGCATGCGGAATCAAGGGAGACATAACTCTCAGGAAATGGCCCTGAGTAGGACTAGGAGTCTTGAGTCCTGATCTGTTCGTCCACCCCCACCACAGTCCGGGGGGGCGGGGAATACCTAACGGTGCCCATGAAGCTTAAAACCTCTTTCCATGAAGTGAGGATAATCTCCAGGAGCACTAGCTTAGGACACATGGAGCCATCCCTGGGCTACAAGAGAAAAGATTAGAAAAATAAAAACACTCTCAGTGATGCATTTTTGGCTCTTTCATGCCCACACCGTGGTTAATGTTGGCTCCCTATGAATCCAGTGTCAAAGACTCAGAAAAGAATAGATTCTTTAGAATAAAAGGACTAATCCACCCACCTCAACTCCCTTCCTATTTAACCTTCAAGACCTTCCTTTAGACCTTCTTAGCTTTCAAAGGGCCAGTCCAACCCCTCACATCTCGATGGCTTCATCTTACCACACAGGATGTACGGGATAAGATAGAGGTAAAATACAAAATGATGCTCTGAAAAATGAGACAACATGCCCTAGCATTTTGGTCCAATAAATGTTTTTTCGATTCTTACAGGAAACCAAGAGGTAATCTTTCAAGAAGGTTTTTCACTTTCGTAAAAAGTCATTGGAATCATTTTGGCCTTTAAAAGTTTATAAAAGGAACATAACGCTAATAAGCAACATACATGCTACTGGGAAAAGAAAGGTACAGAATTCAGTATTCTAATAAGACTGTGTGTGCAGCTGGGAAGGAAAGAGGAGAAAAGGGTGGAATCTGAAATACAGTTAGAAGGGTTAAGATCTGAACAGCAAAATGATTTTTTAAAAATATGTCAGATAAAAATATAAGATAAAATATTTTCTAAAAATTGAAAACACAAGGAAAAACACAAAAAGGAAATGAAAAACAAAAAAAGAATAAGTAAGAATGAGAAATCATTTAAGAAAGAATTTGATGCCAGCTTACCTCTGTTTCTTCTGTTAAATACACAAAAATGATACGTGTTGCTTGTGGATGTATGTTCAATCCACAAGAACATAATAATTTCTCAGTTATTTCTCGCTGATGTAGTGCCTATTTGGATGTTATTTTTTTTTCCTTTTTATGTACCATCACAAAATCCAACTGAGCAGATGTAGACACTAAGAGAAAATCCCATTCTTCAAATGAATGACATTTCCTGTGGGAACACAGAACTCCAAAGCAATGAGTGGGTAAATAAAATATATTAATGAGCTGGTTTACTCCTTTCTTATGGAAGCATAATTGAGTCCCAACACAATTAAGGGATTTATGCTTGCATCCATTTCAATCTCCAGCGTGGTTCAGCCACAATAAAATGCTGTAAAGAAGCTTCTGAGTGGAGATTAAAAGTTCCCTAGAGTCAGAGAGAACCATTTGGCTGCATCTTTAGAGATGGTTGATCACGAGCATGAATCTCCTCCAAGATATATATGTACATATTTGTATTCAATCTAACCATCTGAATTGGAGTTTACCCTCTCTAGGACTCGTATACAGTGGCAACAGGAGGAAGCAGAGAGTTTGCCAATAACTCAAAGAATAAATTAAAATAGATACTGCTCATGTGTGTACCAGCTGATCCTTGTAAAGTTAAGATACGAGTGACCTGTTACACTTAGGCATTATGGAAGTGTAACTTGAATGTATAGCGATTAACTTGGAGAAGATTTATTATTCATAATTTTACAAAAAGTCGTGTAAGAAGTGGATGTGCACATGTTATATTTCCCCACGAAACATCAGGCATAGCTAATTCACCTAAGTCATCAAGATGATTTAGCCATGTAAAAAGGCAGGGCGAATAAACCTTTACATGATGACCCTTCAGGATGCAAATACTAAAAGATTGCTAAACTTTATTTACATGCATCTGTACATTTGTTTATTAAACCATTTTTGTTAGTTGCCTGTCATATTCTATTTATTGCATATGACCCAAGTGATTCTTTATCTTGTGGTGCTTTCTGGGAGTAATAGAAATCCAATTCAAACTGCACTGATGATAAAAAAATTTCCTTATGCAGTAAGATCAATAGTAGAGATGACTTGACTTGTGGTATGCCAGGTCTTCTGCTCTGCTTCTTTTTGATTCTATCGACGTTGCTCTTTCTGTGTATTGGTGTCATACTCAGAATGGTAGCAGTTTCAGGCATCATTATCCAGAAATGGCAGTGATCAGAGGGGATAAGACATCCTACTGGAGAATTCTCCTTAAATGGCACCGACCAGCATTGAAGAGCAGCCAATTCTAAACTAATCTCCCTAAAAGGAAAAGGATAAAGTCAGTTTTCATCCAACTGATCAGGATCTAATTCTGGAGCTGTGTACTTGGGCACTTTTGTTGGAGTCATATGAGAAAGGGTGGAGAGCTGAATAAAATGTTTCCGGATACATTGTGTAGACAACTGCAGGAAACAAGGGTGAATGTAATTCCTGCTAACAGGAAGATTATAGAGTTTCTTGTTATCCCCACCTTCTTTTGTTCATCCTGCCATGGCGTGTAATGTTCCATTACTTCACGTTCAAATTCCTCACTGTTTGATAATCCTTTCTCTACCTTCCCATCTATAAATGCAGTAGACCTCAATATGATGGTCTTCTCAACTTGAACTTGGCTACTTGCCAATATCCCCATTATCATTACATTCCTTCCACACCTTCCTTCACCCACATTCAGTCAAGTAATCAGTCATTAAATTAAACCACTTATTACCCTGTACATCTCTGGAATCTACTTATTTACCTCCATTATCAAAAATTGTACACTTTGTGTTACCCAATTACACACTAAACACACAATTTGTGTTGACTCCCTTTGATCCCTTAAGTAAAAAGGAAAAACAGAGTAGCAGTACACAGAAGAAATAAAATTATGAAGGACATAAGGGTGCAAAGAACCTAGAGAAATTGAGGAATTAAAATAAACACAAGGAATTAAAAGAAACACTCTAAATGTTCTATGAAAAATTGAAAGTTGGTACATTTAGGGGGCATAAAAATACACGTTTTTTGCATTTATATTTATAAGTTTGGGTACAAAATACATTGATAGTTTCCATACGTAAAATAAGTTAAAATATATAATGAAAGAAGAAACATATTTTACAATAAAATTTAAAAAATAATAAAGTGTTTAGGAATGAATGTAACTGTAAAGGGTTTAACAGGATCATTATAATGCAGCAGGTCACCCATAAGTGGTGGCTGTTCTTCCCTTCGGTTGCTGTTACTATTGTCCTCTGAACCTCAGTCTCTACCACAGCCTCATTCGCCATCCATTTTGTCCATAGGCAGAGCTCTGCTGGCGACTTGAGTGGCCTGGTATTTTGTCTTTGTTTAGTGACCGCTCTGGCTTTGCCCTGACACCACGTAAGCAGGTTGGCCCCACTTAGCAGCCCAGCATGGTGCCGTTGGTAGCTCTGAGCAGTCTGATCTCCTGGGAAGAATCATAGGCTTCAGAGTTTTTTCAAATCTTGACTGTCACTTACTATCTGAGTCATCATTAAACAGGCCTTTTCATTTCTGACCCTTGCTGAACCCATGTGCCTGGAAAACAGGCATTAAAATCTTACTTTACTCTTTGGTGTAGATTAAGTGTCATTATGTACTAGGACGTAAATATTCTGTAAATTGTCATTTGCTTAAAAACTGTATTTTTAAACTATTCTTGCAACAATATAGTCGCTGAAAATACTGAATTAGTGAATATTGAGCAATTACTCCTAGGGGAAATATAAGGTTTGAGGTTTTCGTGAACCTCTGATCACATTTCATCAACTGATCGATACATACCTTGCTTTATGTGTTTTTCTGTTTAAAGATACCTAATTATAATGTTGATTTATTAACCTTGAACCTGTAGCCCACAACACTGTAACTCATGCCTGAATGAAGCATATGTAGCACATATATTTTCCCTATGAGGCACATCACAGCTTCCTTGTGCTTAGAAACATTAGACAGCATTCCAGCAATGTGCTTTGGGGCCATTTTAAACAGCAAAATCACAACAAAACAGAAAAATGTGAAAAGGTTGGCAGCAAACAGATCACTTAAAGGACCCTCATTTATAGTGTGAGAGCTTGAACAGCAAGACAGATCCTCACCATGCCTGGCATCACCTGGGAAACCCAGGTTACTCAAATTTTTTGCCACTCTGCGTATTTCTATGAACAGAAAATGCCATGAATATCAACTTAGGGGTTATAAATTTTAGCTTGTAGGCTAGTTGGCAAATAGGAAATCTATAAATAATGAGAATGAATTCTAATTCTATTAGGGGTAGGGAAATTTCCCCCACAGGGAACTTTTACCAAGGACAGGACCTGTTGTTTTTTACCTTCTCTTGACTTCAGATTCCTGTTTAGAACCCAATATCCAATGTTCCTACCTTGTTTCTATTAAGTTTTATAATATGCATAATATAGTCACAGTTCTCAAAAAAAAAAAAAGCAGAACCAACAGGATGTGTGTATGTGTACGTAGTATATATTACATGCAGAGAGATTGATTTATTATAAGTAATTGTCTCACACAATGACAGAGACCGAGAAGTCCCAAGATCTGCACATGTTAAGCTAGAGACCTGGAGATCCAGGGGAGATGATGGTAAAATTCCGGTCCAAACACTTGAGACAGAAGAAGACCAGTGTTTCAGTGGAAGTCTGAAGGCAGTAAAAGACTGATGCCCCAATGTCCTAGCTCAATCAGTTAGGCAGGAGGAATTCCCTCCGTCTGTCTGGAGGGTCAGTGTTTCTGCTCTAGGCAGACCTTCAGCTAATTTAGAAGGGCAATCTCCTTTACTCTTTTTCCCAATTTGAATGTTAATTATCAAAAAAACACCTTCACAGACACACTCAGAATGTTTGATCAAATATCTGGGCACCCTGTGGCTCAGTCAAGTTGCTAAATAAAATTAATCATCATAGTTGGTGTATATTTTAGCTCTTTTTATATGCATATGGTGAAGGAATATGTATCACATATATGCATATTGTAAAACTTGAAACATTCCCTGATTTTCTTTTCCCCCGTTGAAGCCCAGAACCACATTTGGGTAATTCTTCTCTTTCTTGGTTTCTGTATCTTTGTTAGATACAAGATACAGCACAATGGTTCACATTCATGATTTCCTGATTCCAAAAGGCCCTTCTCCTCCTCATGCAACTGAAGGGTCCAAAAGGCTGAAAGGAGCTACCCTCTTACTTATTAGCTTAAGAGATCAAGCGCCTTTAACTGAAATATTTTTGTTGTTTTTTTCTTTTTATATTTTTAAAAGCTATAAAATATATTTAGTTTCTATTTTAAATATATGGATAGAGTGAGAAATTTCATCTGTTTTAAATCATAAATGACTAACATTTGAATTCTGAAATAATACAGAGAAATATATCAACCAAGCCACGTACCATGAGAAAAATAATGGACTGAAAAATTTTAAATATAAGCTATATATCATTCAAAACTGGGAGTGGTGAAATGCTGGCAAGAGGTCAAGTGGTCAGAAAATGAACATTTCACAATTTGAGAAGTAATTCTTAAGAGTTACTGTGAAGAATGACATGATTTTCAGTGGGTCCCAGTTGCTTTTGTGTGAATATTAATAAGTTCCTAATTATGATTAAAAGACCAATTATATCTAGTCTCACCCATAGTTAGACTGTCATACAACCTCTGTCAATCATAAGGTAATTTTAAGCGTCCAGAATGTATTCATTATCTTTTTTTTTTTTGTGCCTCTGGGAATCCTCATATTCTGTTTTCTCTTTCTGATTTTCAGATTAGAAAAGTCTAACTTAATCTAAATCTTTTCTAAAATGCAAATTTTCTCTAACCTGAATCACTGCTTTCTTCATTTTTGTGACATCCTTCAACACTAACCCAAATGCCACAGCAGTGAAGCCCCCACTGATTGACTTGAAAGGCTCTTAGATCCCATAGAACTTCATAGTTTCCTCCTTAACTGTGGAGCCTAAACGCTTTTTTTTCTTATTCATGTTGTTGCCTAAACAGAGTTCCCTTGAAATAAAGGACGTTCTATGAGACTTCCTAGATGTTTGTTTTTGTTGCTCTTCATTCCATTCATTCAACAGCTACTCACTGAGAGAGTTCTAGGTGCAAGAATGATTTGAGGTGCAAAGAGTCAGAGTAGTGAACAAAGCCAACAAAACTCATCCCCCTTATGGATTTCACATTTAAGATGCTGCAAATACCTACGTACCAAGGCAAACTGCTGCTAACACAAATTAGGGAATTCTAAAAAGAAGGTGCTGACAAAGAGATCAAAAGATTGGAGTACAGCTTGATCTGAAGAAGTTTCTAGAAGAAACCAACAACGAGGGGAATGACTAAGATTCTCTTTGTTTTCCTTTGCTTTTCTATCCTCTGAGAGTCTGATTTATTTTTTCTGCGTTCTCTTTTTGAGGACTGGGCTGTTGGGTGCCCTATACATAACCACCTACACAGTAACAAAAATTTTCTCTCTTTATTCCTTATTCTGGGAGAAAGGTCCTTGACTGCACTAGCTTGGCCAACATTCGACTTACAGTTTATCAACTGTGACTAGGGCTGGGGGCATCACTAAATTGTCCAAAATGGTACAAAATGGCTGCCACCACTATAATTTCATGAATGGGAGAGGATTTAAAAAAAATGGGAAGACTTCAGAGCTCAAAGTTCTTGGTTGACCTCACAGCATCTTTATGGGTGTAGGTTTTATGTCTTTTCTGGCGCCCTCTGTACCTGATAACCAGGTATAAACTATATTCCCTTGGGATACTAACTCCTGTATTCTCCCACTTGGCTCATATTTTGTAAAGTCATAAGCAATATAGATGAATGTTTGCTCCTAGTTGGGAAATTATTTTGTAATATTTAAAGCAATGAAAGAGGTAAAAGAATGATGAGCTGGTTTAATTACTACAATAAGGTATTTTGAATATGTCTATTTAAACAAAATAATGGTGAAATATAAGGTTACATATGTGTTCATATGACTTGAGAAATATCATCTAGTCACTTCAAGCTTCCATTTATTTTTCTCTAAAATATTCATTAGGTAATAAACATTTATTTGATACTCTCTATGTAAAGTTGCTCAGGTGCTGACAAAAATATATCTTCCTGTTTACTTGATGGTGTTTTATGAGGATTAGAAAAAAAATTTTTTGTATATAAAGTACCTAAAAATGGAAGTGATTACTATTAAACAAGATAATGCTTTTTAAAAGATTGTTGCAAATTCTAGAGCAATGGCTATGTTTGCAATGTATCTGTCAGGCTTTCTGGGAGATTGCTCAGCAAATCTGGGGCAATACCAGGCAGCCATCTTGTGAAGTCTAAAGGCATTAGACAGAATCAGTTTTTCCTGCTGCCTTTGTTTTGAGCATGGTGATTTTACCATCTATATCCTGAACCATGTTTTGTCTCTGCAAGACTCACTGGTGGTCACTGCTGTGTCAGTGCCCACAGGTCACCATCGACGCTTCCCTAGGGAAAACCTGAGGAACGACAGGCAAAGCTTTGGGAGTTAGCCCACTCACAGTACAGAGTGGCCGGGACCCACTAGGTGTCCATCGCTAATGTGAAGCCACTGCATTTGTGTTCTTTTTTACCCTGAGGTCATTCTTTTTATAAATAACACTTGTTCTAACTTTGCAGTTCTTAGTCCCAAGAGATACCATCTGGATATTTTGGGGCCCAAAAAATATTCTGCATACCACTCCTGAGGATATTTTTCATTAAAAAATCTAATATTCTTAATCAATAAAATTAAACAGTTGGATTAAATATCAGAGCTTGATCTCCTAAGCTGGAAAACCCATGAAATTGCTTTAAACCTGGATGTCAGTGCTAACATCTAATAACATATTGCAAATGGTAATTAGAATGTAAGCAAATTAGTAATACAAATCGAGTGAAAATGCTCTTCCCATTAATGAACCTTTTTTTCCCCCATTTTGCCTTATACCACAACTGCCCCATTTCACATTGACTGATCGCTGCTTATTCTTTTGGACTCAAGCCAAAGGTCATACCCTATAGGAGACCTTCCCTGACTCCCTCCCATTAGAGATCTCTTCTTTACCTTATTATTTTTAACACCTAACACAGTTCTTAGCACATGTAGGCAATTTAGAAATGTTAAGAAAATGAACTGGGTTTACAACACTATGACAGGAAGAATATGCCCCCACTCCACCAAAAGATGCCCACACCCCAATCCCCAGAACCTATGAATATGTAAGGTTACATGGCAAGGGGGAAATAAGATTGCATAAGGAATTAAGATTTCTCATTAGTTGATTTTGAAATGAGAGGGAGTATCCTTGGACCAGTGCGATCTCAAGGGTCTTATAGGTGAAAGAAGGAAGCAAGACAGTTGGTGTCAGAATGATGTAATATGAGAAAGACTTGACTGGCTGCTGCTGGCTTTGAAAATGGAGGGGGGCAGGAGCTAAGGAATGTGGAAAACTTCTGGAAGATGGAAAAAGCAAGGAACAGATTGTCCTCTAAGCCTGCAGAGGGAGTGTACCCTCCCAACACATTGATTTTAGCCCAGTGAGATCCATTTCAGACTTCTGATTTCCAGAACCATTGAGATGATAAATTTGTGTTTTTATGCTCCAGTTTGTGGTAATTTGCTATCATAGTAAATAAGAAACTAACACAGACATCATATTGTTTCCTTTCTTGTATACAAATAGCTAAGTTTTCCATGTCTAACAATGACAAAGTTATGTTCAGGGTCTTTCAATATCAAAAGAAATATAACATAGTGAAAACACATTGAATCTAGAAATTAGATGGCTCTGGAATCCCAACCGAACATGAGGCATTTGTAACTTCAGGCAAATCAGTAAACTACTAGATATTTCCATCTATTTGATGGCGATAACATACACTTCACAGAAGTACTGTGGAAATCTATAATGTATAAAAGTCATTGGCTCTCAGTGCTGGTACACAGAGAGAAACACAGTGGAGAAAATCCTTTTGCATAGTGAATGCAATAAGACATAAGTACTAAGTGAATGGTGGGAATTCTGATGAGGTTTCTAGAGGATGTTAGGCCTGACCTTGGCCTTGCATGAAGGGGATGGTTTACACACGTGAATACAGAAGGGAGAGGATTCCAGCCTGTGCCAAGGCTGTGTACAGTGTGAGGTAGCAGGGGACAGCCTAGCAGAGACGCAGGCGGTGCCGCCAGGTGTAAGTGTGGGCTCTGGAGCTAGGCTGCTTTGGTTTGAATTCTGGTTCAACCGTTTCCAGACCTTGGCAGCTTAGGGTCCCTATTTAAACCCTTTATGCCTCTGTTTACTCAGCTGTAAAAGGAAAGGTAGCTCTGTAAATTTATTGGGGAAACATGTCTGAAGTACATGGCACAAAACATTTATAATGTGCTCAATAAAATATTAGGTACTGTGAGTGTTACTTAAAGCATGTGGGTGGGGATGTGAATGCGGGAGAAGGTGTTCTGGGGTGAACTGGAGCAGAAGCCTCTGTAAGCTTGCAGAAAAGCATCTCCAATGGAGGAATTTCTGTACTTTTACAGGAGCGGGCAAGAGTTTTAATTTTGGAGCTCATGATCAGTGAGGAAGGAAATTATATTTTGCTGTTTTGTAGTTCATCAATTTATCCCCAGCCCTAGCAGGATGTCTTGTCCTCAGAGACATTCTTTACATACCTGATTGAATGCACTTGTCTAAAATCCAGATTACCCCGTGTAATAGTTCATTAGTCCTATTTTTGTACCAACTAGAATGTAAGCAGCCTTAGTGAAATGCTTGAGGTTCATCAAATCAAACCAGATAAACTCAGTCACCCAGGAGTAGGAATCTGCACTCTTCCACACCCTGCCTGTGCGTGGAAGTGAGTTAGGGTGAGTCATTCAAATTCACTTTGTCTCAGGTTTTAACTTCATTAAATGAGAAATCTAGGAGTTCTGTTATGTTCTGTCATCTTGGTTTTGTTTTTTTTTTTAATATAAATGATGATAACATAATCAGGATTATGTCAACTCCAGTTCAGGTCCTATCTCTGTATCATATTACCTACATGGTCTGCCCTCATATTTGCTGGGAATATAATTAACCATTATCACATAAGCAGATACTGATCCACAGTTGATGTTCAATGAGCTCTTTATTCCTCAGCCATTGCAGTGTTAAGGAGCTGCCCTCTATAAGCTAACATGGTGTTATATATAGTTCTGAGCAGAAGAGTAAGATTTTTTTTGAATCTATTCTATGGTTTATATGTTCAGCACTTTTTTTTGTTTAAATAAAATTATCTTGTTTCTCACACTGGCATTTTACAGATAGACTCTGTCATTTTGGTGTCACACAGAGCATTCTATCATCACTAATACATCATTTTTCTTGGGGAATAATATCAGTATCAAGGTGTTTGGTAAGGAAATATAAATCTTCCGATAGGCTAAGTAAAAATTAAAGAAAGAATAATGATTCTGTAAGATTCTAGCATAAGAAAAATGACGCTAGATATTTAGGCAGTGTTGATTAGGAAGTAAAAAACGATCATTTGCTGCATTTACTGATTTATGGTCCTCTCTTCGTACACACACTGGTGTTATTTGCTCCAGAAGGAAACTGTAGACAAATTCATAATTCATAATATTTAGAAATATGCATATGATGAAGCAGCGAGTAGTAACAGGGAAACAGGAGAACAGGTAGTCCAAGACTTTATGTACTGTTTGCAGGATGTTGATGACACCATTTTTATTAACATCAGTAATTTTAATGCTTATATCTAAATCTCTTATTGACACAAATAGCTGTATGAGATACCACAGGTATAATAAAAAGAAATAGAAAAACTAGGTTTGATAAAAAGCTCTTTCACTCTCTGGCAATGGAATTCCCTTCTCTAATTCCATGAGCTTCACTTTTCACATCAATAAAATGTGTCTAATACAGTTATTGTTGTATGTGAAAGCATGGGTCATTTCTAGTTTGGGAGTCAGGTATGTCTGAGTCTTGTATCAGTCCCTTTAATACCAATCGAACACTAGTTTGAACTTTTGGGTTGACAGTAAATTACGTACATTTCCTTAAAACTGATATCTAACGTTCTGGCAGATTTTTTTGAAGATTATCTTTTTCACAGAGAATATCTGAGCTGCTTTTCTGAAAATCCGTTAACCATATGTAAAGGTTTATTTCTGGATTCTCAATTCTGTTCTGTTGCTCTATATTCTTATCATCATGCCAATACCACACTCTACGGATTACTTCAGCATCATAGTAAGTTTTGAAAGCAGATAGTATGAAGCCCTCTGGCTTTCTTTTTCAAAATAGTTTTGACTATTTAACAGATAATGTTATAAATTAATCAGAATAAATCAAACGACTAATTAACAAAATTAGAAATGAAAAGTTGGAAATAAAAACAAGGAATACAAATAAAATTGTAAGAAGCTAATTTATACAACTGTATGTAAAAAATTTTTTAAAACTTAGATTGAATCTATATGATTTTCTAGAAATATACAACTTTCCAAACTTGGCTCTAATAGAGAAAAAATAAAACCCTAAATAAGACAATTTCCATAGCAAATGCAGAGGTGTTAAACGGAGGTCTCCTGTGTAAGAAAGCACCAGGTCCAGAGAGTTTATCTAACTTCTAGAGATGAAATCATTCAAATGATCTTAGATTACTGCAAACCACATAAAAATCAAGTAAATTTACAATTGCATGTACATTGTAGGTAAGTTTATGAGTTTCAACAAAAAGTCTGCTGGGATTTTGACAGACATCATATTGATTCTATAGATCAATTTAGGGGTGAATTGCCATCTTACTAATATTGTCTTCCAGTCCATGAAAATGGCATTTCCGTTTGTTTGGAACTACTTTAACTTATCCTAGCCATGTTTTGTAGTCTTTTTTTTTTTTTACATTTTTTGTTGATTTGTAATCATTTTACAATGTTGTGTCAAATTCCAGTGTAGAGCACAATTTTTCAGTTATAAATGAACATATATATATTCATTGTCACATTTTTTTTCTCTGTGAGCTACCATAAGATCTTGGATATATTTCCCTGTGCTACATGTCTTGAAATTATTTTATTAAATATACTCTCAAGTATTCTATTTCTAATGTTACAAAAATGTTCTTAGTTTCATATTTGAATGATCTGTTGCTAGTATATAGAAATTCAGCTGACTGTACTGTTCTTGTACCCTGTACCCTTGCTAAAATACATTTTTAGTTTTAGCAGTTTTTATGTGGATTTTTTAGGATTTTCTATAAGATTATGTCATCAGAGATAAACACTGTTTTACTTCTTCCTTTCCTGGTGGGATGACTCTTCTAGGTTTTTTTTTTTTCTGATTGATTAATGAATTATGTGTCTTAATATGCTGGCTGTAACATAAAGTACAATACTGAGACAGTGAGCAGAAGTGAAGAGTGAGGACATGTCACTCCATGGAGGAGGCTGTCACTGAGAGGATATGACTGCTCGTTGACCTGCAACCTGGACCTGGGCATTTAGAGGCTCCCTGCCTCCTCCCTTGTCCTTGGATTGTACATTCTGCTTACTCTTCCCTACTAGTAGCTGTCTCAAGGACGCAGCGTTGAGAGAGTCAGGTGTGGTTGAGACCATCTGGACTGAATACACGACTGAACCCAGTTAAGCCCTCTATATAAATTTTTACGATTCTGACACATGGGTTCGAAGATCTACTTGTCTTGTGACCAGCCAAAGCAAGCCTCATGTGAGTTCCCTTGCCTGTTAAACCTGCCTCCTACCAATCTAGCGTGTCCTGCCTCTCTTTAGGTCTTTCTTTGCCCTCTATGCATGGGGTACAGTTTTAGATTTCACCCCAGGAGCTCCCCAGGTTTCAAACCAACACTACATCCTTGGCTTGTTGCTTGTCTTAGGAGGAGAGCGTTTACACTTTTACTATTCAGTTATGCTTTAAGCATAATTTGGGGAGGATGACCTTAGATTCTTAACTACTTAGAATACATGAACCACCATTTCAAGTGAAGAATTCTCCTATACATATTTGAAGCTGTGGAGATGGCAGTGTTTCCTTGTGTTTTTGTCAAAGGAAAATAAGTGAACTGAAAAAGCTGCTAGTATTTCAAAATTAGGTCAGAATTGATGGTTGATGGAGGCCTCATGAATTGTTCATGTCAAAAGCTTCATTTAGCGTTTATATGATTTCTTTAACTTTATTATAATGACCAAGTATGTTAATGTATGTCTTAATATAGAAACTCCTTTGCATAGCTGGGGAAAAAAACCCACACACACAATTGCTTTTGATGTAGTGTTTAATCTCCTTTGCATTCTATTTTCATCATTTCAATAATATACAGGAAGTCATTACATTTCACAGTATCTCAGAAATCTCAACCATCAGAGGAGTGTGCAACGTTCTACTACTGGTTAACATGGTACCACGTAAAAGGCATGACTGTGCTTTGTGTTACATCCATCAATAATCATAAGAGAAACGTGACCTGATTTTCTAATTTTTTATATAGTCTCATCATTTTAGAAACAATCTATTTCTTATCAGAAAAACTTTACATTTTAATTTTACTTGATTTTTATGTGGTTTGCAGTAATCTAAGATCATTTGAATGATGTCATCTCTAGAAGTTAGATAAACTCTCTGGACCTGGTGCTTTCTTACACAGGAGACCTCCATTTAACACCTCTGCATTTGCTATGGAAATTGTCTTATTTAGGGTTTTATTATTTTCTCTATTAGAGCCAAGTTTGGAAAGTTGTATATTTCTAGAAAACCATATAGATTCAATCTAAATTTAAAAAAGTTTTTACATACAGTTGTGTAAATTAGCTTCTTACAATTTTATTTGTATTCCTTGTTTTTATTTCCAACTTTTCATTTCTAATTTTGTTAATTAGTCGTTTGATTTATCCTGATTAATTTATAACATTATCTATTATTCAGTGAATCAGATTTTTAATTATAAGTTCTTCAGGTTTTCTTTTCTAGCACATTAATTTCTGCTTTTTCCATATCTAACTTTTCTGCTGTCTTTGGTTTATTCTTTCTTCTCACTATTAATTTATTGATTTTTTTCATATTTATTGATATAGGAAAATCATAAAAATTTCCTCTGCTATAAAATAAATCTAGTGCATAGATTCTGATATGTTAGTTTTCATTACCTCTTTTTAAGGTTCTATAACTTGTTTTTCATTTCTCCTTTGACCAAAGAGTGATTACAGTTGTTTTAATATCAGTAAGTTGAATTGTTCAAATTTTTCCATTAGTTTCTAATTTTGTGTCATTGTTCTTAGAGACTTTTGTTTCTTAGGAATGTGTCAAGTGTCTTCTAATGCCCACATATGGCCAGTTTTATAAATACACGATTTTCATTTGAAATGAATGTGTGTGTCTATATGTGTGTTTGATTTTCCTTTGTATTTCATTTCTGGCGCTTCTTTTTCTTCCTTATGAATGTTTTTGCTGTGTTATTGTGGATATAGTCATACATGACTGATACGTTTTCACTGTGTATTAAAGCTATCAGCATTACAAAGTGAGCTTCTTGAATCTATTATGATTTTCTTCCAAAAGTTACCTGGTTTAATATTAATACTGTATTTCCTATTCTCCTTCTGTTTACATTTTCCTAATATGCCTTTTTCCACTCTCTTATTTTTAACTCTTCTGAATTTCTTTTTTTAGGTTTTGTCTCTCATGTTAACCATAGTGTGAGTTACTCTCATTTAATTATTTTTTATGTTATCAATATGTTTGGGTTCAGTCTTCTTGTGGATTTTTGTTGACACATCCCTTTCTATTTCATTCTCTTACATTCTTTTTAGCATTTAAGTGTATGCTTTTGTTTGAATGTTCAAATCTGTATGCTTATTTTCTTACATACACTGTCTCCCTTGTCCCCCAGTTTTGGGTATTATGTACCAGTTCCCTACTGCTCCCTAGGGTGAGCCTAACAGATCACCCCATCTTTGCCCTTTTTTCCCTTCCTCCATCATAGAATTTGAATTAAAAATCTTTTATACTCAAAGTTTGACTCCACCTGCATCGTGAGGCATATATAACTTATATATATCTTCTCCTTTATAACTTGATTTTGTCTTAGTCTACTAAGAAAATATGTACTTACTATGCATGACTCAGTCCTTATTGTGATGTCTCCCTGGTTCTGGTTATCTGAAGCTTGCTCTCTTCTAGATATTTCTTTTCTCCCCCAACCCCCACCCTTGTCTGTTGGTCTTCTTTCTTTTCTTTGCAACCTAAAAATCAAACTAACCCCAGTAATAATGTCTTGTATCTTGTACATGAATTTTTATTGAGGGAAAATCTACTAGAATGGGAATGTGTTGTCCATGTATTTCAGTGTGTGACATCATCACTCTTGGGTGTTCACCCCCCCTTTGCTTTATCCATTGGAGCATGTCGTTTGAGGTCTTTACAGCACTTCCACTTATTCTCGCTCACTCTCTCCACCCGGCTTCCCTCCTTTGCATTTCTCTGCAGGGTTTAGCTAAGTGTCACTGCAGTTGCAACAATCTAAGCCTTCTGGATGCTTGGATATTTCCGTCTATGCAGGTGATTGCCCTTTTTGGTTGACTGCTGCTGTTGTATATTTTTGTCTTCCTCTCCATCAAAAATTAGTTTTTTGAAAGAGACTCATAGACATAGAAAACAAATTAATGGTTACCAGTGGGGAGAAGCGGATAGGGAGGAATGAATTGGGAGTTTGGGAATGGCAGATACAAACTACTACATACAGAATAGATAAACAGCAGGGTCCTACTGGATAGCACAGGGAACTATATTCAATGGCTTGTAGTGACCTGTAATGAAAAACAACTATGAAAAAGGATATATATATATACACACACATATATATATGATACATATTTTATATATATATATATATAAATAACTGAATCGCTATGCTGTACACCAGAAATGAATACATCATTGTAAATCAAGTATACTTTAATTTTAAAAAATAGTAAAAAAAGAAAGGTTAGTTGCTCATATTGTGAATTCTTCAAGAAAAATGTTGTATGCAGCCTACTTTACCATTTCAGCTGAAAGTTCAGTTCACCTTGATCATACAAATCTTGCTTCCATGTTTGTATTGAGAGTATCTCCTCTATGGTTTGATTTATGCACCTAAAAATCGCATTTTTACATTGCCTATTAAGAGATGGAAGCAATGAAAGAGATCTACATGAGTTTTTAAAGTCAGGAATGCCTTGTTCATATTTCTATTCTGAGGGAGCAACACAGTGTTAATCATTTAATAAACTGTAGAAATGTCTTAAACTATCCCTACCATATTTAGAGAAAATGACCCATTTGTGGAGATGATTGTATCCCAATATGGGACTAAAGAAGCACGGATATTTTTGAGGAACAACATATGGGTAGGAGATGAAAAGTCACAAATACTAAAGGGTCTCCCTTTATAGTTATACTATAGTGTGGAAAAGACAATCTATTTGATGAGTAAGAGACAAGACAAATCAACAGTAATTGGGAGAATATCGCAAAGAAAGTCAACATTCAAGGAGCTAATAAATCACAGATTTAGCCAAATTTCCTAATACTTTAATAGTAGACTGATGCTCTATCAAATCAAATAATATTAATAAGACATTTTCACTAAATCTGAAAAATATATACAAGTAGTAACAATGAATCATTTGACATTTTTTAGACATTTTTATTGATTTATAAATCATTTTACAATGTTGTGTCAAATTCCAATGTAGAGCCCAATTTTTCAGTTATACATGAACATATATATATATTCATTGTCACTTTTTTTTTGCTGTGAGCTACCATAAGATCTTGTATATATTTCCCTGTTCTATACAGTATAATCTTATTTATCTATTCTGCATTTTGAAATCCCAGTCTATCCCTTCCCACCCCTGCCCCCTTGTCAACCACAAGTTTGTATTCTATGTGAGTCTGTTTCTGTTTTGTAGTTATGTTTTGTTTGTTTGCTTGTTTGTTTGTTTTTTAGATTCCACATATGAGCAATCTCATATGGTATTTTTCTTTATCTTTCTGGCTTACTTCACTTAGAATGACGTTCTCAAAGAGCATCCATGTTGCTGCAAATGGCGTTATGTTGTCGGGTTTTATGGCTGAGTAGTATTCCATTGTATAAATATACCACAGCTTCTTTATCCAGTCATCTGATGATGGACATTTAGGCTGTTTCCATGTCTTGGCTATTGTAAATAGTGCTGCTATGAACATCGGGGTGCAAGTGTCATCCTGAAGTAGGGTTCCTCCTGGATATATGCCCAGGAGCAGGATTCCTGGGTCATATGGTAAGTCTATTCCTAGTCTTTTGAGGAATCTCAGAAGCCACTGTTTTCCACAGTGGCTGCACCAAACTGCATTCCCACCAGCAGTGTAGGAGGGTTCCTTTTTCTCCACAGCCTCTCCAGCATTTGTCATTTGTGGATTTTTGAATGACGGCCATTCTGACTGGTGTGAGGTGATACCTCATTGTAGTTTTGATTTGCATTTCTGTGATAATTAGTGATATTGAGCATTTTTTCATGTGCCTATTGATCATTTGTATGTCTTCCTTGGAGAATTGCTTGTTTAGGTCTTCTGCCCATTTTTGGATTGAGTTGTTTGTGTTTTTCTTATTAAGTCATATGAGCTGCTTATATTTTCTGGAGATCAAGCCTTTGTCGGTCTCAATTGCAAAAATTTTCTCCCATTCCGTTGGTCGTCTTTTTTGTTTTACTTCTGGTTTCCTTTGCTGTGCAGAAGCTTATAAGTTTCATTAGGTCCCATTTGTTTATTCTTGCTTTTATTTCTATTGCTTGAGTAGACTGTTCTAGGAGAACATTTTTGAGATGTATGTCAGATAATGTTTTGCCTATATTTTCTTCTAGGAGGTTTACTGTATCTTGTCTTATGTTTAAGTCTTTGATCCATCTTGAGTTGATTTTTGTGTATGGTGTAAGGGAGTGTTCATTTGACTTTTTGAGAGTATTATGTTTTATATACTTTCAAACGAAAAAACTTTACCTACAATCCAATTGCCTTTAAAAATTTGAATTAAAACTTGATCTGGAGTCAACTAATATTTGGAATTTGCTTTTCAAATACTTTCTGTTACAAATTACAACATATTTTATGTGTCAGTTTGAATATATCAGCCAAGTTTTATCTCAAAGATTGGCTAGCTCATTGAGGTTCTTGAGATTTAAACAATTTCTCTATTGTTTCTCAGATTATTAAAAATCATCAGGACTTCTTTAGTAAATACTAATTTTTGCCAAGGTAAGCATTATATATGCACATATACATATATATACACTCTGTTTCACAGAATAAACTTTAAGAAATTAATAAGCCCCTTTCACATATGCTCTAAAAGAATAGTTACATTTTCCTAGATTAGGGAGCTGTTATATTAGATAGGTTAGAGCCAAAATAGATCTGTCTGATCCTACCCCTCTCATGCTGCTTTACATTTTCAAACCTTAATAGAGTAGGGGTTAGCCATTATGCTTATGCGGAAATTTGCAGTGCACAAAGGAGATGAGAAACATTTATACTGAATTAGAATGATCCTCTGGACTTTTGCTTTCCAAAACCCTGCAGTGCCTTGGACACTGTCATGAAATTAGCTTCTGTCAATATACTTTTCCTTATAGCACTCAGGGTGGTAGTGGTGACGATGCTGATGGATCATTTTCCAATCATAAATCACTTAATGCTTCACAGTCTGAATAGTAAATCTATTTCATTTTATAAGGCCAACAAACAACATAATAAAATCCACATACAACACTAGAAGTAATAAACCTGAGATATGGTAAATTTACTGCAATAAGTTGTTCATAAATTTGTGTCTGTAGAATAATAAAAAGTACGAGGAGAGACAAGTGTAAGTGTACAAAAGACACCCTTAATGGTCTTGCTGTTTCAAACTCAGTTCCTTTTGAGTATAAATGACAATAAATGACCTCCTATTTGAAAATGGGTTAGTTAACTGTCTCATTATTTACAAGTGTTCAAATTCATCCATCATTTTATATCTTACAGTGCTTTCCAATAAATCTGCTATAATGTTCTTTATTTTTCTTACCTCGGAAAAAAATAAGTCTCCTAATATAAGTAAATACCTCTTCTATTTCCTTCAGAACCTGACTTCTCACATGAACCATCTACATCGATTATCTTCATTTTCTTACCTCCCACTCACTTTTCAACCAACTGCAGTGTGATACCCATATTCACCACTATTTCCTTAACATTGCCCACAACTCATTTATTTATTTCACTTGGAAATCGTTTTGCAACACTTGAAACTCCTTTCACTTTTTACAGTCACAGTCAAATCTTGTTCACAACTCAAAGAGTTTTATATAGATCAAGAAACTTAGTTCAAGCATCAATGTGGTCATTTATTTGATGTGTCATTTGAGGTAAACAAAATTGTATTAAGTAGCAAGGAGTTATTTGCTTAAGGGACATTTATTCTACATAATCCTGAACAGAGACCTCATTCATTTGCTGTTCTATATTTATCTCTAATGACAGCCCTGCTGATATGAAGCTTAGACGCTTCCCTTCTTCATGTGAACAGAAATATTAGGGAGAAAAAAACACAAATCATAGACAAGTCATGATGTAAAATTGTCCCTAAAACAACAGGACAATTACAGTAAAATAAGAGTCCATATTTTATACGACAAGGCAAAGCTGTTAGAATAAATTGCATGTATAGATGAATTAGGTATCAGGGAACTCAAGTCTAGATCTGAGATGAATTCTAATAATAAATTATTATATTTCTTAAAAGTGGAATGCCTAAGGAAGCCCACTGAAATATTCCTTAAGCATGTAACATTCATGATACATAGAACCACATCTGTAATCATCCTTAAACTCCCTTCCTGAACTATGAAGTTGTAAGTTACAAAACTATAAATTACTCCAGATTCTCCCCCTTCCTAATTCTGTCTTATAATCACCAAGTTCTACTTATTCAAATTCCTTAATATCTGTTTCACATTATTGATACATTTAAATAAATATTGCATTTTCCTTAATCATAATTTTATATATCATTACATTACATACATTATATACTTATGTTTACATTATTATAAGCATATGCTATATCAAAAATTCTTTGTAAGTATATATTTTCACAGTTTTTTTTAGTATAAGCTACATGTATTAAAGTTTATTCCCTATTTTAATAATTAAAGACATGTCATATTTCTAATTGAAATTCCTGCTGCCCTAACATTAATATTGGATTGTTTTATTTATGGGCAAAATTAAATAGACATTATGATTTATGATTATTGACAGAAGAAAATAATCCTATCAAGTGACTGACTTCCCCATAGTTTATTCAACTATCACTTTCTTGATAAAAATTTATAATGTATAATTTTCTACTTTTCTTCATCTTTGTAATTCATATCATTATGGAGATCTTTGTGCATAATATTTTCCACATACTGTTTCTTTAGGTTTGACTTCCACTAGAGTAATCACTGGTTCTTTGAAATCTTTATATTATCAAATTACTGCTCAAAATTGTTATGCCAGGTAACAAGCCTACTATTGTCTCAGTTAAGAAGCAAAAAACAAAACATACCCACAATGTCACTTGTTCACTTCACCCGCTCAGCCACTTTCAGTGGCTGTCATCTGAACAGCTCAGAGAAATACATGTGTACATCCTCAGAGTCTTCCAAAAGACCCAAAGAATGTCTTTATATTATTTAGGTGTGAAAAAGTTTGTAAATGGTTATCCAGTAAATTAGGAAACTGTCCATAACTTTGGGATAAACTGCAAGAGAGAATTCGGTGAGGTGTGCATTACATTGTAACTGAAGCGGTGGTATGTCTGCTATATAACTGGTGCCTATGAATAGGCTGAGGCCAGAGACATCTGTGCCGTTCCGCCTGCCCATAAATTCCAGTGATTCACCAGCCACTTCATAGTCCCATTCCCCTCTTGTCAGCATATTTTGAAGTAAACCTTGTATTAGTTGAATCTAACATTAGCAAGAAATCTGGCTGTGATTTACATAGCTGCTAGTTGCCAGTGTAATCACATTTGCCTCTCTGGTGTAACATTTAAATAACTGAAACATCATTTTACTCATTTACAATGTACATTTTATGTTTAGTTCTGTATTTTTATATAAACTTTTTATTGAAACATAACATAAATGTGGAAAAGTTTACAGCCATGTCAGAACACAGAATGTTATCACAGTCCAGGACTTTCAACTCCATGATCCTTTCAAGTATTTAACAGTCACCCTGAGGATAACCATATTTTTACCCCAAACCATAGATTAATGTTGTTTATCTTCTATATATATTATATTATTGGAATTATAAAAACACATATTACTTTGCCTCTGGCTTTTTTCAAACTCAAGTTTGAGTTTTTTTGCAAATTTATGTGCATTTTTGTACTTTGTTAATTTTCATTACAATAGAGTATGAATATACCACAGCTTGTGTGTGTCCATTCTCCCATATGCAGTGCTTCAATGATAACTGTAGAAAATGTCTTTTGGTGGAGGAATATGCACGTTTAGGTTTGGTATAAGTGTAAAACACTGAGTCATAGTGTACGAATACGTTCAGTAGATACTCGGAATTCCAAAGTGATTTTACAAATTGAAATCCCCAAAAGTAGGTTCATTATCTTTATGATAAAATAGAAATAATATAAAAATTTGTATATTTTCAATCATTTTTAAGCATACAATTCAGTGGCATTAGTTAAATTCACAATTTGTACAACTATTACAATCTACTTCCGAAAAGTGTCATTACAGAAACACAAACTGTGTCCATTTAGCAGTAACTCCCCATTCCTCCCTTCTGGCCTCTGATCATCTGTCCTGTATTTTCTATCTCAGTGAATTTGCTTATTGAAGATATTTCAGTTAGCAGACGTTTGGCCCTGTCCAAAACCTCCTTTAGATCTTTTGTCCACGTCGAAATGTCGTTGACACTTGTTCCTATCTGAAACCATTTAGCATTGATCAAATATACTCATGGAGGTTTTGGATAGGACCAAACATCATGTATATTCCTTTCATATTCTTTTCTGTTATGTTTTTCCAGTTTCATTGAAGACCACTTCATCTGTTTTTCTTTTGTTGCTTATGCTTTTGGTGTTATATATAAAAAGTTCTTGCCAAATCTAAGATCATGAAAAATTATCTGTATGATTTTTTCTAAGAGTTTTATGCCTTTAGCTCTTAAATCCAAATCTCGGATCCATTTTTAGTAATTTTTAAAATACGATTTCACTTTATTCTTGTGCATGTGGAAATTCAGCAGTACTTTTGACTGTTTTGATTCTACAATCTCATAAACATCTGACATTTTCTGTGTTTTCATTTTAGCCATTCTTCTGGTGTATAAAGGTTTCATACTCTGCTTCTAATTTGTATTTACACATGTAACTGTATTTACTGTGAAGATCAGTACTTTTTCATTTGGATATCCTACTTTGTAAAGTACATGTTCCAGTCTTTTTTGCATTTTTTAATTGGAGATGACCAAGAGGTGTATGTGTGTGTGAGTGTGTGTGCACATAAATAAATAAGGGGGGACGGAGAGGAGGGAGAAAGGAGGGAAATATCCTTTGTGGCTTACCTTCTCATTCTTTTTTTTTTTTTGTATTGAAAGTAGCAATTTTATTTGAGTTAAAGTTATTTTTCTTTTTTCTTTATTTTTTATGATGACTTTTTGATTGTACTGCAGTTGAAAGTACAATTTTCCCCATTAGGATTAATGATTTGTTGACCCATTTAAAACATTTTGCTAACTCAATTTATGGAGATATTCTGTTTTATCTTCTGGTAGTTTTACTTTATACATTTAGATTTGGGGATCAACTTTGATTTTTTTTTATGTGTAATATAAGATAGGAATCTATATTCTTAAAAAAAAGTTGATATACATTTAGCCCAGCAACAATTATTTAAAAAAATACATCTTTTGCCTTCATAATCTGGTGGCTCATTTTTATGTATCAGGAGACTGCATGAATTTGAAATTTTTGCAACTCTTCTGCATATCATTGGTCTAATTGTCTATACTTTCACAGCTCTCTAAACTCTTAATTGCTAAAGCTTTATAATGAATTTTAATATAAGTTAGAGTAAGTCATCCAGATTTTTCTTCTTGAAAATAGCTTAGCTATATAAGACCCTTTGTACTTATAGTTTTATAGCATGCCATTTTCAACAAACATAACAGAACATTTTACCTGGTTTTTATTTATATCAAATTAAATCAAAATATTTATTTGAGAAAAAGTTGTCATCTTTATAATCTCAAGTCTTATCCAAGTACAATGAATATCCGTGTGTGTGTGTGTGTGTAGGTATATATGTCTGTACATGCATGTGTATAGATACATATCTATCTATAATTTCTCACAATAATGCTTTGCAACCTCTAATGTCAAGATTTTAAGCGTGTTTTATTATTATTTAGTTATTTGATATGGTTAATGTTACTATAATTGAATCATATTGGAAGTTCATTTTCTAACTGTACATTGCTGGTACATACATGTCAAATTTATTTTTAATTGACTTGACTTCTATACAACCAGCATGCTCAGTTCATTAATTCCTAGAGTTTGCCAGGAGATGATTTTGGATTTTCTACATGTGTAATGCGATAATCTATGAATAGTGAGAGTTTTATTTATTTCTCTTCCATTTTTTGCCCTTCTTCTTGTCCTCTATTGCACTGGCTAAATTCTTTGGGTCCCCCAATCAGAAAGACTTCAGCCCAACTCACTATGCAAGTCGCTATGGGACTCCTACTCTTTGTCTCTCCCCAGTCTTAGTGGTGGAGTAAAACTACATGGCTGCTGGTGGAGTTGACAACTTACCCCTTTATTGAATACATTTCCTTTGCTCTAGTCCTCTTATCTCTGTCAGTAAAATATAGTTCAGTGGCCTGTAACTTGTACTGAGTTATCCCATCACCTTATTTTCTTTTGGATGTATATCCACAAATGTGCCTGTTTTGGAGTATGTGAGCTTTTGAAGGGCCATGTGTGACCTGCATTATATGGACTTAAGCCTCCTGCCCCAGCCATATGTAGGGGGTAATTAAGTGCTACTTGTGATGGTGGAGCTAATTCACATTCCATTTTTACATCTTTGTTTATATCCTATCAACTTGACTACTAGCTTTTTGTATATGTTCTCACATTCTCACTTCCTCATCCTAACATCCGGGCAACTGCAGACCTAATCAGCTTCACTTCTTCAAGACCTTGCAAAACTAACCATCTTTTTCTATCTCCAATATTGTCCTCTAATTCAAAACAATGATCAACTCTATGATTTTAAATCCAATTTTCCCGATCTTCAAAAGAAACATTATTTGCCTTTATTTTCTCTGTCACCATGGGAGTCAATTGCATTGGGAATATCAAATAGCTATGGTTTTGGTTTTGGTGATTTTTTTTGTAATCTTCACTATCTGAAGTCAGGCTTGGCTTATGGCTTGCTATTATGAGCTAGATATTTGTGTCCCCTCAAAAATCTTGTGTAAAAATCTTAAACCCCAATATGATGATCGTATTAGCAGGTGGGGCCTCTGAGATATAAATGGATCATGAGGTTGGAGCCCTCATGAAGAGAATTAGTACCTATATGAGAGAGACCCAGAGAGCTCTTTCTCTCCTCTGCCATGTGAGGGTACAATGAGGAAACCAAAACCTGGCCATGTCAGCATCCTGATCTCAGGCTTCCAGCCTCTAGCACTTTGAGAAGTAAATTTCTACTATTTACAAGACACCTACTCAATGGTATTTTATTGCAGCAGCCTGAACTGAGACACTTTCGGAATACAACATGGCAAAAAATTACTGTGTCAGTCCTTGCCTAAACTTTAAGATACATATTCTTAAAACTTCCACTTCTAAACCCTTAGAAATCCTAAATTCTCATGTCAGAATTCTAGATGAGACCACATGAAGAGAAAATATGGAGAGCCCATGTGGAAAGAGTGAGGCCTTTGAGATTACACATAGCAGAACTGAAAATCCAGACCATGCCAACCTAGCTCCCTTAGCTAACCCTCCACCACAAGAACTTTCCTTGCAAAGGCAATAGACACAGGACTAGTCAAGCTGCTGCAGATTTCTCAGCCCCACCAGTCATCGAGGTGAGACCAGATAAGTCTATTGCCCTGTGCGAAATCAAGAGAAACAATAAAGTGATGGCTATTTTAAGGTATAAAGTTTTGGGGGTAGCTTGTTATATGAAAGAAGATTAAAAAAGACAGAAATTACACTAGAAATTGGCTGTGGTAACAAAAACTCAAAAGATGAAGCGCCGGATTTAGTATCAAGAAGCAAGTGTGGACCTAAAGAACCTTGAAGAGACTGTTGGGAACAGCTAGAGAAAAGGGGACCCTAGTATCATGTGCTGACAGGAAGATTAGTGAAACTGCCACCTACAGTCACATGGAAGGTGGAAAGTGTACCTAATAAGCTTGTGAATCTGGCGGAGGGAACGCCCAGGGAGTGATGAAGGTACCAATTGGCTTCTTTACTTTGTCTGTACGATAAAGTGAGAAGTGAGATGAGCTAAGGGAGGAATCACTGAGATTTGTCTCAAGTTTGTCTCAATCCATTCTAATTTAAATGCAACATCTCATGAGTTGATGCTTCGTTTGAAGGGAATGAAAACAAGCAACGGGAAACTGTTCAGGGAGAAATCTCTGCAAAAAATTAAAGGATAGAGTTTCAGAAGTTACGCATTTATTAGCATTACTGTATCTTAATAAGGAAAGGTACTTCGAAGTTTTTTAAGCTTTAGGAAAAAGATCCATTTTATACATATTTGGCACATTGGAAACTAGTCCAGAACAAAGGAATTAGTTGCCCAGTGGCACACAAGCTGGTGAATGAAAAAGTTGAAAATAAAATCTAGCTCTCCTGACATCTTTCTTGCTACCCAGCATTGAAGTTTTCTTCCCTTTGCAAAGTGAGACATCTGAAGGCTTAACTGTCAAACTGAATCCAGGCTGTTTGGCAGTGTCATGGGGAGAAATAATCTAATGGGCCGAAATGAAGAGAGGAAAATAGTTTCTCAGCAAGTGGCATCACTTACTTGATATTTTTCTTTTCCTTTATTGTTATAGACATGTTAATGGCCAGTGTGAGAAGGTTCTTTTGTGAATCAGGTTCGGGCTACAGTTGTTCAAAAAAGCTCATTAACAATTTATGAAGAGCAGCAAAACTCATTTTCCCTTAATGTGAAATCACTTCAGCCTGTCACTAGAGGAAGAATTTTTGAGAAGTGAATTGACCACATACAGATCCATTCTATCGTTAACAAAAAAAGAAAAAAAAGAAAAAAAAAGTCATCTAAAGGGAAAATGTATTGCAATAATAAGGTATGTGTAACACTCAGGCAGAGTCAAACCCAGTTAATATGGTTTTCTGAATTGGGCTTCTTGTCTCATTTGCCTACTGTGGGTACCTCTCAGGTGGACTTCACAGACCTGAGTTACCTGTCTGTCAGAGAGCAGCAGTGTCTCCTTGACTTAGAATTCCATTAAAACAACAAAGGGATTAGTTGGGAACAACCAAATCCACACTCTGGAAGAGAGATACAAGGAGTTTACCACATTCACATTCTGTGCAACGCTGAATGATTAAGTTGACTGGAGCGGGTTCTGCTCTCCATTCCTGGTGCCTCCACCTCAAGAAATAAACAAGAACTGTTACTCAGGGGGCTGATGAGATAGATCTGTGTTGGATGAGACCAGTTTTCTGTGATCTGTGTGTGGCTCCCGTAGGCTTATCTCATGCTCTCTCACTTGACAGCTGGGATATCTAGGTCTTACTTTAGAGTGTTTCAAACCCTTATCTTTCACACCAGTGCATTTGGCTGAGGTTCAGAATTCAAGTACTAAGTCTTTATGTGATATTTTCTTCATTGCAAATTTCTGACTGTCTATTCAATCCATTAACCCCAGGAGAGGCTGTGTGGCATTATAGCTTTGTGATTACTTTGGGCATGCCATATCTGAACTTTCTCTGTCACAGTCATCATTGTTCTGACCTCTGTTTGTTAGTAAACAAGTTTGTGGATCCCCAGGGGAGAATTGTGCTGGTCAGCATAGACAGCAACTATATATAGCAATTTGATCTTCATAAAGCAACAATTGTATAACTTAATACAATGAAGATTTGCTAAAATTATTATTAATATTTTACAGAATAAAACAAAAATGCATATTTTAGAAAAAGATAACTAGGGATTTAAAAATATATAGTGCTTGAAATGATCCATTAACTCCTTTACCCACTGAGTCAATTCCATGAAAAAACAGAGAACATCACAGTGATAACAAATATCTGTCAATAGGTTAAAATCTGCAATGCCTTTTCATCCTATAGAGTTTGATCCAAAATAGTATTGTTCAGTGTTATATTTGTGAGTGATGGGCAGACAGATTTAACATTTTTTGGTTTGTGAGTATCTTTGTTCATATCTATGAAAATTCATTTGGTTGAATATTTCTAAGTGGAAATGTATCAGGATGTTAATATCTCACAAGGCATGGAATTGAACACTGCCTAATGATATTTGGGTGCTAATGCCTAAGATGTTTGTTCTAATATGACCCCTGCTCTACTTTCTACATACTAGTTGAAGATGAGAAGGTACTTATCTTTGTCCCTTTGGGCTACTATAGCAAAACACCACAGACTGAGTAGCTTATAAATAATAGAAATTTATTTCTCACAATTGCAGAGGTTGAAAGTCTAAGATCAGGGTGCCAACATAGTCAGGTGAAGGTCTTCTTCCTGTTCCCAGACTTCTCATTGCATCCTCACATGAAGAGAGGGGTTGAGAGTTCTGGTGTCTCTTTTGTAAGAGCACTAATCTCATTCATGAAGGTGTTGCCCTTGTGACCTAATCGCCTCCCAAGGGCCCAACCTACTATACCATCACCTTTGGGGATTAGAATTTCAAAGGGAGGACACAAATACTCAATCCATAGCAGTACCGCACATCAGCATGGAAAACTTCAGGAGTTTGCCACCAAGAGAAAAATAATGTAAGATTAATGTCCATCAAGCGAGAATCTAGAAATTCCAAAAAGACAGTTTTTTGTCCAAAGAGAGATAAAAGATAAGAGAGATCGTTTTTTAAAAATGATAAAGTATGCTCTGCACTTGGTTCTCTAGACTTCAATCTTAACCCACTAAACATTTTTGGAAAATAGTAAAACCATATAGAAAGAAAATTTACATAGTACTTGGTGGGTGTTTCATTTTATAAGTAAGGTTCTAGGGCCTAGACAGACAGAAACTGTTATTTGCACAGCTTTAAGTCATGTTTTTATCAACACATGAACTCATACTGTGAACAACAGCAACAATGAAACTATATTGTGTTACAGTAAACCTATTATAATCTAGCAATTTCTACTTATTTCAATGGTGTATAGCAGTTCCTAAACCATTGCTTGATAGGTAGATCTTTAAATTAGTTGAGGTGACCATGACACTTCCATAAAGTTAATTTTTTTCCCCAAATTTGAAAAGCCAAAGCTTCCAGCATATCTGTTTTTATAACTATCTTCCCAAGAATTTTACTGGAGGAATAAGCTTTACATCAAAAGTTTTGGATACAGATATTAAGTCTCCAATCCATTAATTAAAGGATATCTGGAAATTATCTAAATTATGAGTATCAGTTTTTTCTCAAGGGAAATAAAAGGAATTAGATGACATGGGCTTACAAAGATTGGCAGACAGTAAGTTGATAGATGTGAAGTTCTTACCTCAGTATTTGGCCTTTGGTTTTTAGAAAATGCAATATTAACATTCACCTCTTGGATATTCCTCAACCGTATCATGCTATTTTATGATTTTTATCATTATTTTTTGGATTTTTGACAAAGTTCAATTTCATATTAAAAACTATAAAACATGATAGTTTTCTTCTCTCCAAAAGAGAAAGTTTAATGGGGATTACCTACTCACTCATCTCTAACTAAAATGAAAATGACAATCTGATGAAAGAATAATTCTTCCTTTGAAAATTTGCATTTTGCTATGCAAGCATTTGTACTTGAACCATAAGTATAGGGGATAGCCAAGTTAGCTATAAATAATAAAATTTAAAGAGGGGGTTGGAGTGACAGGATTCTCATCTTTGTAGCTCATCACACTCACTGGTGATGGAGTAGAATTTCATATCCACCATTGAATTACTTTGAGTTGTATATGATATATAAACAATTTGAGGTGGCCAAATGTGTAGACTAGGGCAATCAGCAGAAATGAAAATGGAAGAGATTCTACTTCTGAATCAGGTGAAGGAAAGATTATCACATGGGACTAAGCCTAAATGTTCACAAATCCAAATAATATTTTTGATAGCCTGGAATAACCTCTACTGAAAGATGGAAAATGCCCGAGGCAAGGATTATAAATCGCTCATTGGCATCTATGTTTTTTAAGACCGTTGACAAACTACAGCTCATGGTCAAATGTGGTCCACAGCCTGATTTGATGGTACTGGAGCTAAGATTATTTTTTTTTTGCATGTCCAAAAGTTTGTTAAAATCTTTTAAATTAAAACACAGAAGAATATTCAGCAAAGAACATGACAGAAATTCTAAGCCTTTATTCATGTGTCCTTACAGAAAAAGTAGTCCCTAATCCTGGTTAAGAGTAAGTCACTAACCCTGATTAGAAGATTTGAGGACAAGTTCTATCATTAATTTGTTCAAAGTTTTATTAATGGTATTATCAATAACACTGCTACATATAGGGTCATAGAAGTTAATAAATGAGATCCATTTTCCCTGGGTCCTCAACATCTAATTGAGGAGAGAGACGTGAAAAAGTCAGCTGGTGTACATCTTGATACAGGCAGTGGTCAACAGAAGTACAGCGCACAATGGGAGAAGGCACTATCTAATGCAGGATGGGGTAAGGGACCAGAAGACTGGGTAAGTGAGAGTGTTCAGTAAGAAGTGATCCTTGCACGGAGTGAGTAGACTTTGTACCAAAACCATTTAAGTAGAGTTCTTTACAAATCAATTTTGACGATGCTGTCCAAAGGTAGAAAAATATCACATATCCGTTACATGTATCCATAGACATATATAAATATACAGATAGACCTGGAGGCCCTGTAATTTTCATCCCCAGATTTTAGCCACAAATCAAGTACAATAATACAAAACTCGCCAGTTTATTATTTATGACTGAATCCAAGTCGTGTTCCTTGGCAGAGGCGAAAAGTTAAGATTGCTTGCTCAGATGGCTGAACCTTTCTACTAATATTTGTGAAGACTTTTAAGGTTTGTGTTCGCACTTAACGAGTAATCTTAGGAGGCTGTGGACCAGACTTCGGGCAAGGGGTCTTCTGTAGCCGTCAGCATATGAAAAAGCCTCTTTTCTCCTTCTTTTCTTCTCAGTTTCAGGTCGTCATGAGCCGTGTGTTAGTTCTCTCCTGGGGTATTTACATTTCAAAAACATAGGATTTATATTTTCAAGAGACAGGGAAAGAAAGCAAGTTTTCCCCTAGGAGTTGTGAGATATACTTCTCTTTTATCAGATTTCTAGGGTAGTTATTATTTAAAATTTTCCTTTATATTAGGGATTGGATGGCATGGGACACTTTGTCCATTTCACTGTCAATCACAACATTATCTCCTTCTCTCTAATCACTTTCCCAGTGATTCCACCTCTCAGTGTCCCAGTCAGGCTTAGTCACAAGCACTCAGACCTTAATTTGGGGTGGCTTGTGTCCTCCTAGCTTTGCAAAACAAAACAGCTTACCAAGGTCACCAACTTTTTATCCTGCTCTCTCACCTTGTCAGCTAGTCAAAGCTAGTAGAGCAGTGGATGCCTCTAACCTCTGCTTCCTTCCACTTTCTAACTTGAGCTTAAACTTCTAGTTGGGCACCAGGGGCCACAGAATTCCCCACAGCAGAGGCCAGCCCTCTGTAGCAGCCATTCATTTCCATTCTTCCCCACGGTGCACTATGTGTGTTTCCTCAAACAAGTGTGTTAACACAGCCAGCATTTTTGGGGTGTCCCCAGACTCACATGGCAGTCCAAATATAAGCCACCCCTCCCCTCAGAGAGGTTGATGACCAACCAGGGATTTCTGCTGCAGATGCCTCCTTCTCACAGCCCATTTCTTCGGACTCCTGGCTGACTCACCGGTTTTTGGTTAGCAGCCTCTGGGGTTTCCCAGGTGAAATCTGAAAATGGCTCTCATACACAGAGGGCAAGGCGAGACTGAAAAAGAAGCAGATCACTCTAGATTGGTAGGTGGCAGTGTCAGCAAGCCAGGGAACTTAACGTGGGAGGGGGTTGGTCCTGGGCAGCCACAAGGTAAGCAGATCTCCACATCTGCCTGACAGGGCCTTTCAAGTTCATGGAGGCACTTTAACAGAAGGCAGTCACATATTCAGTCTAGGGGGTCTCAACAGCACCTTACTCTCTGAAGGCTGCACCCTAGAGATGGCTCTGGCTATGGGGACAGTAGGCATAATGTATATTCCAAGGACCGGGGGGCCGTAAGGAGCCTCTGACTGCCCAGGCCCAGCTCAAAGTCAGCGGACAGTTGTGTCCTCTAGAGGAGCACCACCAACATTTCCACAGTCCTGCTACTCAGAAATAGAGCCAAAATGGAAATGTTTTTATTCCCTCATTCAAATATTTCTCTGTTAGACAGACATGTGAATAGATATATAAATGGAATGATAAACTGATACAGATGACTTTACACAGTGGGATTTTTTTTTTGTTACATGACACCATTTTTATTTTTAGACTGTTTAATTTCATGGAATAAAATGAACCAGAAGTAAAATTATAGGATAAGTAGCCTTTCCTTAAATATTTCATTGTGAAAGATTTAAATACCACAACAGATGTCTAAATCAATAACAAAAACAACAAAAAATAAGAAGACAAAGATAGGATAAGAGTTTGGAAATTTTTTCCCATAAGATTCCACTTTATATAGTGTCTCTTCAAATCTTTATTTGAGAGAAGACATACAATTTTTACCCCTATTTTTCATCTGGATTGATATTTTTGATTATCTTATCAAGCCTATGTTGCCAGTGCTTTAAAAAGTCATTCTCAAAATTTACACATTGTAACTGACTGTACTTCAATAAAAAAATTAAAAATTAAAAAGCAATTCTCCCTTTAATTATAATTTACACAAATTTTGTTCCGTTTTATTTCCATATTTATGGAGTTAGTTTTCAGCATTATTCATTTTACTAAATCTTCACATTCTTTGGTCCCTTATTTTAAAATCTGTCTGGCTTGACTAGCTTGCTTCATTCCGTAAGATTTTAAAGTAAAACTCATGAGTATTTTATCCCATTCCATTTGCAAGAACACATGACCGACTTCACAATTCTAGGGTCACATTTCTTTCTGTCAGAAATTTATAGTCATTGCCTCATTGCATTTTTGCATTGAGCATTGATGTGGAGAGTTTTCCACTCCAGAAGCATCCATTGTTATCAATTTTGGCAGTTTCTTCTAAGAATATACTAAACTTCCAACTTTTCTTACTGAGTATTTTACTTTAGCAATTGTGGTTCCTAATTTTCAAGTACTCTTGTTTTACGTTGTACAGCTTCTTCTCCCTTTGAGCTGTATACCTGCCATAGATTTTTCCTCTATGAACATAACTTCCAAAATGACATGCACTTTTCTTCTGTTCCTTATGTTCCACCTTTTATTACAAATTTGTTAATAGTAAGTAAGGTTATTGTCAAATCTCGTCTCCTCATATTTAGGAGAGGGGAACTGCAACACTTATTGGAGACGATCTGTGTGGGAGGTTACATGACTGCTGGCAGACTTTCTTTGGAGAAGTTACCAGGTGGCTTTACAACTGTGTAATCATAAATGCTAGCATTTTGCACTGCCAGCTTTAGCATGGGGGTATAATACTGACTGCCAGCATGTGGAAGTTATAAGCGTATATTACAACTAATGTCACTATAGGGTACACCCTTTTGTTTTGCAGTCTAGCAACTTCTGGGCTCTGAGAATTGTGTCCCCAAGCCTGGCACTTCCCTTATTACTAAATTCCTCCAGAAAATAAATATCTAATCCTACGCATGGGTATGCAAAGAACAGGCCAGGACTTTTGCAGATATAGGGGGAAACGGAACGTCTTTCTGCTCCTTGGGTGCACTTTGACCCCAACCACCACCAACTGCAGTAGTGCTGGTGCCCCGTTCCTAAGCTTTGTTGGTTCTGCAGCGCTTACCAGCTTGTTTCTTGCTAGTGTGTGCAGACGTTTGAGATTGATTGTCCTCTGATCAGCTGAATTAATTAGTATTTCCTCATCGGTGTTCTCTACTCATAAATTAGACACTGAGGCTTCCGCTATCGCTGCTTTGCCGCCTTCTTCTTGTTTTCTGCAGGTTTTGAGGGTAGAAAAGAATTCCAAAGTTCTTTGCCATCTTAAAGTCAGAAATTCTTGTTTGCTCTAGTACTGTCCTCAGAAACATCAAGTTTATGGTATACATTTCCTTTCTTGATTTGTCATCTCTTCCATTTTGCAATTTGTGGTAGGCAGAGTTCTACAATGATTTCCCAGATTCCCACCCCGTGGTATATATGCCCTCAGTAATGCCCTCTCCTCAAGGTGGGCAGGTCCTATGAAGATGATATAGTCATTTCCATGTTTATATTAAATTATATAACTCTTCAGTGCAGGTTGAGAGAGAGTCTTTTGCTGGGTTTGAGTAGGTAAAGAACCAGGCTGTGAGTGGGCAGTGCTAAGAGCTAAGAGTACCTCTGCCCAGTAGCCAGCGAGGAGGCAGGGACCTCTGTCTTACAATGTAAGGAACTAAATTCTGCCAGCAACGGTAGGAGAACCACAGCCCCACCTGAACCTTGACTGCAGCCTGGTGAGATCCTGAGCCGAGGATCCCTTAACCCATGCCTGTGCTCTTGATCCACAGACACAGTGATTTTTTTTTTGTATGTTCTCCTAAGCCACTACTTTTGTGGTAATTATTATGCAGTAATGGAAAATGAATACTCGGTGCTGCACATTTGTGCATTTTATTTTCACCTTAACTTGGTTCTGCACCTCATGTCAGGACTGTTTCCAACTGTAGGTATTGTATTCTTTGCAGGTGGCTCATATGACTTTCATTTTGGTGATGGTTATAATAATCTATTTTTGCTGTCATCTTTTCAAACTTACTATTTATTTAATTGCCTTATAATTTCTTCTTTTAAACCTTATAACTCTTTTTCTTCCAGTTTACTGGTATATAATCTTTCATTTCCTTGCAACCATGAAGCTGTATATGCATGAATTTTTCCTTTGTTTCTAAGATCACTTCCTTTTGGAATGCGTGTTTTTCATTAACGTATTATGTTGCTTTTCTCCTCATCACAACCACCAATCACTCCTCTCCCTGCCTACTGTTTTTCCCACCCCTACTAATTCAGAATACTAATTTCTTTCTGACTTTTGCCTATCTTTAACGAAGTCAAGTGTTTAATTAAAAATAGCATCTGTAGTGTTAGGCACATGAGTTGGGGAAGTCTAGAGCTTTAATTCAGGTTTTGGTAGTTTTTGTGGGTTTTTTGTTTGTAAGACGGTTTTCATCACAACAAAACAATCTGTTTTTCTCTCCCATGAATGTGCATCTCATCTAAATTTTTGCTTTCAATTTATTAATATATCCTACTTCTAAACAAAAAGATTTGTTACTGTTGGAAAAAACTACCTTAAATTTTCCTATATTTTATTCATTAGACACTTATTTCCTCCATCTGGAGGCCTCAAGTAGTTGATGGGTACGTTAACAGTGCATACAAGCAACATGCTGTCTGTATAACTGAAAAATTGTGCTCTACACTGGAATTTGACACAACATTGTAAAATGACTATAACTCAATAAAAAAAAGTTAAAAACAACAACAACAACATGGTGTCATGGGTTTTACGGATTTTGTTTTTGTTTCTAAGTTTGTCTTTAATTATCTTATATAAATATAGGAGGTAAACTTTTGATGCATTTAAGGATTCCATCCAAAAAAATATTCGAAGGACAAAATTCTCTCATATCCTGAGGCACACTGACTCAACATTTTTAGCTGATCTCTGAAGGAATCCATGATAAAATACTTATTGTTTTTACCCAGAGCAGCATAATTTGAATTCCAGCTATATTGGCTTGTAAAACAAATGTGTATGACTACAATGGGAAATGATCTTCCCAATGGTACAGCTAAACTAATAAAGTAATTATTTCTGGGATGAGTAGTTATAGTTCAAGGAATGTAAACTCAATTCACATGTGTAAAACCACAGAGGCAAGAAGAGTGTAGATAAGATCAGAAGAATAAGAGGAGCCTGGGAGTTCCCACACTATTCTACAGATAGACATTATCTGCCCACTTTCCCAGGAGCTCACAAGGGAAATGCCTTTTTCCAATTCATTGTGGTTAAATATTTTTTAAATGCCTTATGCAAAAAATGCTGTGTTCTTTTAAAAGGCAGTAAAAACAAAATTCTGGCACAAAGATGGAGTAGATTAAAATAATTTATAGATGTATTTACATAAGATCTAATTAGGCAATATTTTATGTTGCATTAGCTAAACTACAGTTGCTTCCATACTTAGTCAAGCACCAAGGTTTAATCCATTTAACAACTTTCAACGAATATTTATTGAAGGACCCTCGTGTTTTAGAGATATTGTTAGTTGTTAGGGATACGAAATAAATAAATGTCAATTCCTGTGTTACAAGTATATAGTCTTTAAGGCTCAAGATAATAGGGTCACATTAGTATTTTAGAATCTATTTATTTACTCATTATTTTATTCAATAATTATTTGGTACCTACTAAATGCAAATTACTGTCTCTGTTTTGATACATGCACAATTTCTATGGCTATATATGTATTTTGTATATCTATTTTAAAATAAACCTATATTTGTTCCTTAATATTATACAAGGATTATTTGCAATATTAATTTTTAAATTCTTAACATTTAAAATTTTTAAATTAATAAAATTTAATATTCTATGTGTGTATAATATTGACTAATCCTTTGTGGTGTTAGGTCAAACATAAATGATCTAATCTTAAAAAAAATTTTTGGCTTCTAGTTTGCATGGTTTTATTGAACTTATTCTAAAATAATGGGAAAAAATGTGATATTGTAAGAACAACGTTAAAAGCCAAATTCAGAGCTCAAGGCCCATTTTTGGGTTATATTACAGTAGCAATGAAATAATACTCATGTTTAACTAAAAAGATTTCAGTTTTATAAGTAATACCTAGTTTGTGACATGTAATTATAAAAAATCTATCATTCATATTTTAGCAGTTTGCTGTGTGTAGATAACAAAATACATATGACATGAAGCTAGTAAACATGCCATCTTTATAAATTGTTATTTATGTTCTATTTGCTTCCTAGCTATTTCTATTTAGTTTCTCATTCTACTAAAATAACTTTTAGCTTTATTTTTCTGCAGTTTATATATTTTAAATGAAAACTTTGCTTGTAAAAGTGTGAAAGAAAAGATTTTTTTAAGGCACCCTACACAAGTATTTTTCAATACTTTTTTTAAGCTTGCAAGAAATAAAGGGAATCTCCAAGGACAAAAAATAATTATGAATTGAAACTGGAGTGAGGATTAAGCATACATGAAATCAGGTGGTTGGATTGAAAACAAACGCCTATTATTAGAACTATAATCTGGAAACTAAGCCTTTAGATAGCTATGAATTAAAGTAGCTGTAGCTGAAAATCCCAGATTAATTCAGGGACACTGGAAAAGTATAAAATGTCTTAATTGGTATAACCACCATTTACCAATTAAAGCCAATTTAGGCTCCAATATTTTTGATATATTAAGTAAAGAAAAAAAATCTTAAATGTAAATTTATATTGAATAATATTTAAACAGGAAGGCCATTTTTACCTTGAGAAAGAGAAATAAAAACAAATCCAAACAAACAAAATCAAAAACAAATGCCCAATAGATTTGGATAAGCAACGGACGTTAGAGTTTAGAATAATCAGAAATTGATTAAATAAGTATTTGAATATTTAAAGAAATAAAATGTGAGGCTAAACTGAGAATGCTAGAAAGCTATTAAAAATTTAAAAATTGATTTTTAAAAATAGCCACATACAAATTTAGAAATCAAATATATTTTGATAATATCTAAATAGTGTAACAGGAAATTAATAAAAACAAAGGAAACAAAGTATGGTTCTTTGAAAAGATCAGTGCAAGTGATAAATCTCCAGCAAGGCTAACCAAGAAAAAAAAAAAAAAGACACAAATGAACAATATCAGAAATGAAAGACTGAACATTACTACCTATTCCATGGGTTATAAAGACAATAAATGAACCATAACCATACAGGATAATAAAAGTTAATAAAGGAATAGTATGAATAAAACTATGCTCATAAACATTACAGTATAGATGAAATGGATCAATTATTTGAGAGACACAAACTACCAAAACTAATATAAAGAGAAAGAGATCATTTTGAGATATATATATATATATATATATATATATATTTGGATTAACATTTTGAGATATATATATATATATATATATATATATATATATATATATTTGGATTAACAATTAAGAACCTTCTGAAAAAAAAAGCCTGAGAATCAGGTGGCTTTACCAGGGAACTGCTATGGTGTGAATGTTTGTGTCCCTGAAAAATCCATTTGTTGACACCAAACTCCAAGGAAACAGAATAGTTTTAATAGGAAATGCTATTTTTAAAGTGACTAAATAATTGCCCCAAAGACAACGGTTTAAAACAGAAAGCATTTCTTTATATTGAACTGGAAGATTCAAGAATATTTGGCCTCCAGTGTAAAAAGGAATAGTGGCTAACACTTACATGGCACTTACTATAAACCAGAAATGACTCTAAATATTTTGCCTATACCATAGCTTATGCATCCCCACGATTACCATGAGGTAGATGACTATAGCTATGCTCGTTTTGTAAGTGAAGAAACTGAGGCAAAGGGAAATTTCCCAATTCAGACCATTAGGAAGTGACAGAGCTTGGATGCAAGCTCGAGCAGGTGGCTTGTAAAACCCAAATTCTCAACTACCATAGAGAGGATTAGGGCTGTACAGGAAGACAAAGCCAGTTAGAGAAAACCAAGTTGTATGATAAGTATAAACTCTCTTTCATGTATTTGATAGCTGCTAAGCATTCATTAACTTACACTTAAAATGACTTTCCTGTCATTTTTCTGACATTCGGTGAGAAACGGGCAAATCTAGCATATGTTCAGTCTATCACAGAAAAAGAAGACATTAGGACAATTAAACCCACAGAAAGCAGAGAATGTCTTTTCGTTGCCTTCACACAAATGAATGACAACTTGGCAAGGTGCAAAATTCTTGAACACAAAGATTTTCTCTAAAATCTCTATCTATGTTACTAAAATCTGGCATCTGATTTCCTGAGCAATGTTTTATCCTTTATGGATAGTCTTCCTACTTTGTTTGCAGTTTCTTTTTTCTTGATATGAAGATATCCTTTGTGTTTTTTGTAGGTGTAAGTGTCTCTCCATTAAAAAAGAAATCTATGAAATGTTGTTTTCTGCTTAAAATGTCAACAACTAAGAGGGATATATTAAAATTTCCAAAATTAGCTAGGTTTTTGCCATTTCTCCTTATCTTATCCTAGATGATTAGTAAATAAAAGCTCATCAGTATTGACCAAATATTGATTGTGTATTAGAGACATTGTCAATATAGTAGCAACTGACCCACTTCATGCTATTGTATATTTTTTATGATTTAAATATTGTCACTCAAACTTACTGCTTTTTACCTGTGATACCGCTATTCTAGTGTTTTCATTTAATTTATAATTATTTTCTTTTAGCTGTGTCTACTGAAATCAGCATAGAGTTTCAGTTTAAAACAGCCCTTTTGACTGGCTTTATCAAATGTTCTCAGGCTGTGTTGTCCGTGTAGTAGGGGCAGGGTAACAGAAAGCCAGTATTTCAGGAAACAATCAATAACCGGTTAGATTTAGTTATATCAGGTTAGTGATTGCTTTTTACTTAGGCTATGAATGGGACTTTGCTGATGTTGAGTTTGGCTATTGGTAGATATTTCCTTAAATAGAAAAGAATAAGTGCATAGTTAGCTTGTATAAATCCTTCCTGAGTGATGATATAAACCAGAGCATAACAGGACCGGAGCAAGCAAAAACTAAGCGTGTAGAAATCAGCAAGATCATCCTGGCACAGACTGTGTTAGTGCCAGCCGTGCATTTCCACTAGGGATGCTGAGGTACCTTGGGAAGCGAAACTGGGACAAGCGAAATGTTTCTATTCTCTGTAGCCAAGCAGTGAAAGCTGCATTTCTAGATGCTTAGTTAAGCCAATCACGATAATGTAAATCTAACCTAGCGATGGGCAGTCTTTGTCTGGCCTCATCCATGTTTTGACCCAAGTGTTCTCTTTACACCAGTGTTCAACCAAGAAAATTGTCCTATTTGTCTGGACATGGATAAACAAATAAATAAGTAAAAGAGCTAGCATCATTTCCTTACCTCTCCACCTCCTTCTTGCTCACAATTGTACGTCACTTAGATTCCCTTGTAATTCAGCAATTATTTTTCGCGAGTAAAGTAACTAACCATGTATATGTGTCAGATGACTTCTTCAAGACAATCCCTTTTCAGCGCTTGATCGCCTAGTAGGTGTCTGTTTGGGAGGCACGCTTGAGTAAAATTGTGGGCTGCTTTAAAGCAAAAGAAGTGTGGCAAGGAACACATCAGTGTGGGATTTACGGTCACCAGTGTTAAAGAAAATTATTCTGGCATGTTAAAGCAATAAGAAACTTTATTCAGAACTGTTGCAATAAAATTATGCTCTTAACATAACATAACAGGAAGGGAGGTGTTGTGCTAAGAAGTTTGTCTTCTCCATAAAATAGCTGAGGAATTTAAGGATCATCACAGTTCAGTTACTTGTCCAAGGTTATGCTGAATTATGAGACCGAAGTGGGAATATAATTCATATGAAAGAGCTCTGACTGAAACATTTGTCACTCCATTAACTCTTGGTTCAATTCCCCTAATCTCGTTTTTGAAGAGGTTTCTCCCTTAATGTAAAACTATTTAAAAGTGCAATCAGCTCTTAAAAGCAGGAAGCCCTCCTTTGATCAAGAAAATTTCCTTCTAAGCCTTATAATGTATTTATTACATTGTGCCATATTTTTCTCACTTCCTCATTTACCACATTCAATACATTGTAGCCCCTCACTCAATGGCATTGAATTACCTTATGACCAAATAGTTTGGTTACTTGGATAACTCAGTTCCCTAATACGGTTATGGCTGCTGCTTTCAAGTTAATGAAATTGCAATTAGTAGTTAATACATTTCAAGCAAAGGCTTATTGACCATTTTTTGGGTGTTCTATACAAAATTTTGATTTTTAGACTTACCACATCTACACGTCTATGCTAGCACCATGTGTAACTGTTCATATGACTGTATATACTCACATATAAATGGTCAAAGACATAGCAAACACATGTAAACAAATAAAAAATTCAGCATTGCAGTAATTAATTATATCAGATACAGTAGCACCGTGCCACGTGCCATCTTCTGTGTGTGATGCATTTAAATATTGACCCCACTGAGACATTTCAGTCTTATTGGGTGAGTGCTATTTTTCTGGTTTACATGTGTGAAATTCAGAAAGGTTTACTAACCTGGCTGATGTTACACAGCCAAAATATGCTGCTGGAGAGATTCGAACTCAGTCTTGACCTGACTTTGGAACTCATTTCACGGCCCTCCAAGGGCAGTGACTCTGTTATCACATCTCAGTAAAATAAGTATAGAGGACTAATAAGTTTAAAGAAGAAGAATAAATGCAGGGTGTGACCTGACTCACTTATGTCTGTGGTAGCTTCCTCTCTCTCATATTTTACTCCAGAGCTGAAGCAAATTACCTCTACTTTGTGAAAGAGTCACTTTTTCAACAACTGTTAGAATTTTATTTTTGTACCTTCCTACGTTCCAGTGTAATAAATTAGTTAGATTAGAAAGATGAGTCCATTTGTAGAAAGGCATATAGATGCTGTTTCTGACATTATCTCCCCAGGACAAATGTCGCCGCATTTCCTTACACTATCGGAACAAACACACACACACAAAGAATGTGCATGATCTTGAATATCAGTCTCGGTGATTAAATCTTCGACATGAATGAGCGGTGAAACATTACAAAAGCAGGGACACTGAAAAACGGCCAGAGGATGCCTCGGATGGTGGAGAGCTTAAGAAGCCCACGTGTAGGAAGAATTATAGAAAAAAAAAAAGGGGATATCTGGGTGTATTGTTGACTCAGGGGAGGCATTAGATACACTTCCAAATCTCTGAATGATTTTCATGTGCATATGAAAATACCATGTGCTGTGTCATCCCATAAATCTCACGTGGGAGATAACACAGGGAGCAAGTGTTGTTACAGTAGTGTAAAGAATGATGCGCTACCTCTGCTGTCGAGACGGTCAGATGGAAGCTGGATAACCAGATCAAGTGTCTGAGATTCTTCACTTTTAAAGGGCTGAATTCATAAGTACTTTTAGCTCCTTTCTAACTCTGGTATTCTGTGATTTTAAAGACTGGAGACTTCCATTTTCATTTCTCTCCATATTCATCGACAAGTTGTAAGATAAGGATTTATAGTATGGGAGTCAGATTAGATTTTATACCTTATAAATTTAAATCCTGAGATTCTCCTAAACTTCCAACACATGAAAAACACACTGACTCTAAACCATCAGAAATTACCTCTAGTATCCTGGGCATGAATGGGACAGACATGCACATTAACTGTCCTGGCAAATGTTAAGACGAAGGTGTCTGGAGAAAATAGAAACACATTTTGACCTGTAGTCTGAGCTTTAAACTGGTTGGAAACTAATGGTGAGTAAAGCAACTTCGGGGCACTCCAGCTAGCATGGAGATAATTCTCTTGGAGCTTTTTCTTCTGGTTTTACCTTTCGCAAGCATTTCCCAGTCTGTTCCAATCTTTCCTTTCATCAGAATGCTTTTATTGCCCCTCACTGTTCAGGTACGTATAACTTGGATTTTTAGAAAGTGTTCTGATTTTCCACCACTTGGCTCTCATTTATCTCCAGGGACACAACTTGCATTCTCTTTTGAAATCTTCTTGTTTTTCTGGCTACTTTAGATAAAGATCTCACCTTATAAAGTTCCAGCTACTGGGACACCAATCTGGCGGTGGGGAGGGGGGCTTCCTTTTGCAGGGTACTTATCAGGTCCATCTTAGACCCCTGTGTGATAAGGAAAAGGTAACAGATGTCAATTTAAGGATGGATGAGATAACGGTCACAAAAATTTGAAGTATACTTGGCACTAGTGGAAAGTCACACTTCCACTGTCTACTGTCTGTCTTCTCTAATAGATCTTAAGTTCCCTGGAAACAGGACTTTTTTATTCTTTACTGATAGAAATTTGGTTTGAATTTACCCAGGAGAATTTCAGAGTTCTGACAGTTATCCCTCCCCCAGAGACAAGAACCTTTGTTGTGCTTTAAAGGCAAAAATGAAATGATGAATATTTATTGGGTTTATATTAGGAAGGGGTGACTTTTTGGAAGACAGTTACAAAGGGCAGAGAAAACCTTAACTTATGTACTTACATTTTCTAAGCTGACATATGGAACACAAACAATTTTGTCTGTCTACCTATGTCTGTCTGTCATCATCCGTCTCCCCTTTCACTAATGGAGTGGTAAGAAGTGGAGAACCAGGATGGGTCATGAGAGAACAGGAAGAAGGGGCAGAGCAGATTCTTATGCCCACTACCAGATCTGATTTGGTGCTAAAATGATTCAAGGAGTCTTCAAACTTTTTATGCTGCTTAGTTCAAATTACCAAAGTTGGAGCCTAGGAGAGGAGTTGGAATGAATAGAAAGAGAATTTCGATGTGGACGTTAACATGCATCTGGGGTTAGTACCAGAGTGAGAATCAGAAACCTAGGAACTTTGCCCAAATTGCTGGGTAATCATGATCTAACCTGACATTGGAAAATAAATGCTCTTTCCCATGGGATTTATGACGAAGAGGGATTGCAGAAATGGGAACAACAGATTTCAAGTTCACAGGTTGATTTCGTGGTGGCTCTGGGTGAACAGCATCTTGGCAGCGAAAGTGCAGATGGTAACTGGGATTATGAAATGTAGACATATGCCTTTCTAGGTTATACGAGCAAACCTGAGCCAGCAACAGAGTGTCAGCCCTACTGAAAGGAAATACATCCCAAGAATGCAATGACAGTGTACCAAGAGAGAAGTCCAGCCAATCTGGCCAAAAGGGCAATGCACAGTAGAGACAAGGTGGGCACATTTCCAGTCTTATGGAAACAGCATTAATTTTGAATCCAGCCATCATGGGATACACTTCTCACATACTGCTTGCCTTAGTCGTGAATGATTCAAGAGCTGAGAGTTGCTGAACCCAAAGATGCAGGTTTCAGTGGAGACAGCTGGAAAAAGCAGGATCATTACTGGACCAGAGTGGAAGCCTGACATTTACTTTGTAGATATTGACTAATAGTTTTAGAGACTATGAAACTCGCTTAATTTAAGAAATCAGTGTTTTAGCAAGAAGTAAGAGACCAAGTGTTATGTAAAAGCACAGAACATGTAGTATAGACCCAGAACTAGAACAACAAAAAATTAAGTATTTTCAAATGAAAACTGAAAGAAACCTGACTGCTACTTCTAGGTGAGACTTTTACCAATTCCCTAGCATCTAGTGAAGAGTAACTAACAGTTAACAACATACCGAACATACATATAATGTTTGTTAATCATGAATGAATTTCTCCCCCAGTGTGATGTCTTACTACATTACATATCCAGAGTTAAAAAGCAAACGAAACATAAATTCTAAGGGAATTTAAGGACTCTAAGTAAAGTTAGTTTCAGAGTTTCCAAGAACTATTTCAAATGAATAGGTCATACATTGACACACAGATATGTAAAAGTCCAGACTGACCCATCCTCCCTGTCATTATATGTAGAGAAATAGTTCACTTTTCCAAAATAAAGATTTTTGTCAAGAATATGATCCAGAGAGAGAGAAGTTGTTCTCTTAACCCCTTACTTATTTTTGTGACTCAGAAACATATTATTACTCTTTTAGCCTTATGTTCTTCTTTAAAAAACAAAAACAAAATCACTGTCACAACCCAGCTCACTGAGTTGTGAGATAGACAAATAGTAGGTAGATACGAAGTGGCTACGAAGTCTCACTACGAGGCTCTGTCAGGATCTGAGTTTGGCAGCACTGAAGCCTCTCGCCGTCAGGTGAGAGCTAGCACCCTCGCAGCTCAGCCACCTGCGCCTGACTGACAGTGAGCCCGGCTTCCGGACAATGCACACACAGTTTGTTCTTTCCTACTTCCCTATTTCTGCCTGCCTTTTCAAAAAGTAGGTGTATTTGATTTATTACCTCTTCTTCCACAGTTGATGACTTTCTCTTGAAACCAAAGGGGGAAATTAACACTCAGAAAGTGTTGTTTTCTTATGAGTACTCTTAAAATTCTTATTTGCTATTTTATCAGTTAACTATGCCAAGTATCTGTGTTGAAAATAGAGACACATGAACACCCAGGTTTCATCATTTTTGGTATTTTGCCAGTGGACAGTTTAGTGTCTTATTACAAGCCACACAATTTCCAGCAATTGTGAAATCAAGAACATGGACATTACAAATTAGACTGCATAAAACTCACAAAGCCAGTGAGCTATAACTTCCCTTTGTGGACATTTTCTGAGATTAAGTGAGGAAAAAAAGGCATGAGAAATTCACCAATTAAAGCGTCTTTAAATGTTGACATTGAAGGAGATTTCAGAGGATAGCTAATGCAATTAATTGCCATTATTCTCACCATTTTCTTTTGGACAGCTAATACAGTGTAAGAAAGGAACTGCAGACTTTGAATTCAGAATGCTGTAAATCTAACACTTGGTTCCATTATGTGACAGATGTTTGAATTGGACAAATCATTTACCCCTCTGATTTTCAAACCTCTCGTACATATAAAGGTGAAAATGAGGCTTAATTTTAAGGCTGTTATGAAGATTATTAATACATAATTATATCAGTCCTTGGCACAGTGACAGAAACCAGCTCTCATTATTCATCATGAAGCTATGACTTGGGTGGTAGAGGTTTAACAAACTCTTAATTATACGTAATGCTTTATAGTTTCCGAAGCTCTGTTCATATACAATGTCTGTCCTAAATAAGGTCAATGAAAGGCATGATCGCAGCAGCTCACCTTTCCTGACTGTGTGCTATGTGATAGGAGCCACGCTAATCATTTCACATCCATTTTTTCGTTTCATTTGAAAGCAGTTCTTTGATACAGGCATCATCAATATAAACCCTGATTTAGGGATAAGGAAACTGAAGCTTAGGGAGATGAAGCTGCTCAAAGTAGCTAGTAAGTGGCAAGTCAAAATTAAGTATCTAATTTCTGACACCAGAGCCTGAGTTTGTACGCACTGAGCAACACTACCTGCTGAATCTCTGAATTAAACCAGAATATGACTCATACGAATGACACTGAGTTTGGATGAATTTAGTAATACTTTTAATATTTAAGTATATTTTCAGGGAAGGTTTGGAAAACTCAAAATATATTTTCATACCATGCAATGACCTTTTGGAATTTGGAAGCTGCAAAATAATTGATAATCTTGTCCAATCAGTTTTCAATATAGGTACTATATTCATCATCAGATTTAAAGAGGCATATATGTTCATGCAAAAAAAAACCTTTGCTGGACTATATGTATTTTGAGGGATATAGGTGAAAGAAATAGCTGAATATAAATTTAACTAATATGATGAAATACAATACGCTGGTAAATATTAGGTTAAACAATTCTCCTAGAGTTTCTTAAACTATTCTTTCTAACAAAATGTAGATTATTTTCAGCATGGTATATGATTATGAATAAAGAAGGCATCTCTTTATTTGAATTTGAATATTGGCTTTTAAGCATGTAATTCACTGAATTACAATTTACTTTGCATTTCCAAGGGTAAACTGCTGGTTCATAAAAAAAAGACTATTGCATAAATAAGTCTGTTGTGCAATACATAACAATGGTTATAATTATGTATTAATGGCATTTTGGTTGCCTGTTTGTTACAAATTTGTGGATATATTTCTTATGGCTATTATTATCATGGTGTTTTATGCAGTTTCCTGATATGTGAAGACCTAAGTGCAACCATGGAAACCTCCTTCCTTCAGAATCCTTCAATTTAAAAATATATGTGTTGATTTCTAATTGCACCTGTTGATTCCCTGGGGAGAAAACTCTGAGCTGGAGAAGAGTGTGTGCAGAAAGTTCCCTGGGGGAGAACTCTAGTGATGAACATCTACGTTTGGGAGTGAAGCAGGGAGTGACGGAGGACTTCTCTTTCTTGGCAGAAAGAGAAATACTCTGTGAAGCAGTACAACAAGGACTCAGAAAATCCTAAAGGGGGTTCAGGAGCTGGGAGAGGTGCAGAATTGTGCGAACTGAGGCAAGGTGACTGGCTCTTTTCTGTATCCCTCACAACCAGTCACTGGATGCAAGCTGCCTCCAGAAAGAAATCACGGCCTTGTGTGAGCTGAGTCTCCTCGGCTGGGGCCAGCTACCCAAAGGGGGCACATGGTGGGAGCTACTCAGAGTGCCAATGGCATGTAGCCCTCAGTTGTCAGCTTCCCTTGCAGATGGCCTCAGGTGAAGAGAGCCAACTTGTCCAAGGCCATGGCATATTCCTGAGTGACTTATATCTAATGATTGATGGTTTTAAGGGTATAAAAGCCTGACCCTTGGCTATGGACTAAATTATAGCCCTCCCCACCCACTATTTATATTTTGAAGCCTGAACTCCCTGCCCCTCCCCCCATATGTCTATAATGAAGACAGGGCCTTTGAGGAGATTCTTAAGGTTAAGTGAGATCACTGATCTGGTGGAACTAGTGTTCTTATGAAAGAGAAAGAGAGACCAGAGCTCAGTCCTTCTCCCTCATGGGAGGGCACAGAGAGAAGGCAGCATTCTGAAAGCTGAAAAGAGAGACCTCCACAGAAACTGAACCCTGCCCGAGTCTTGATCTTAGACGTCTCAGTCTCTAGAAGCAAGAGAAAATAAATTTCCGTCGTTAAGCCACCCAGGTTTGATGCTTTGTTATGGCAGCCTGATCTGACCAAGACACCCTTTCACTCTAACTTTCAAGAGTTCTGATCCTGTTTCCTAGGCATCCCAAACTTGATGGCTGGAACTGGAGGGGGTCCAAGAAAGCAGCTGCTGGGGTGGAATCTGGAGCTGGAACACCCGTTACCTAACGAGCAAGGAAGGCCACACTGCAAGTGGTAAGTAAAGCACATGTCACCTCTAGCACCACATGGTGATGGACCTGTTGGAGCTTTACCACTGATGAACTAAGATTGTATACCCACGAAAAGAAATTCATTGGCTGGTGCAATTTATCAAGGACTTGAGAAACATGAGTGAACCAGCAATTGTAAGAACAATGGGATCAGATGGGTATTTCTAAGAAAAACAAAATAATAAAACGTAAGGAGTAGTTGAGATTAAGTAATTGGCCATTCAAAGCTAAATGTTAAATTCTGGGGACTTTTTCATTAGCATGTCAAAGGGACCCTCATCTCCTGCAGTGATAAGATAGAGAAAACTGAGGACTGGGACAAGAACTTAATCTTAAGAGAAACTGAGCCCAAAAGAAAACTTTTAATGTAGGCAGATTTGCTATCCCAAAGTCACGACTCTGATCAGAATGGAATGGGATCCTGACATGTGGGTTGGAGATATCAGGGTTGATTTTCTTGAAAATAATGTCATCTTGGTTTCCTTGGAACCCTCTGAGTCTGCAAAAGTGGTACATAGAGGTCGTAACAAACATAGCGTTTGCCTAGTCGTATCTAGTGCACTGGCGAGAAGGACAACAGCGCCACTCAGAGGTCAGTGGTGGCTCTGCTTTGTAAGTCAAGGCTCACAGTAGGAGGTGCTGCCCTAGAACTGAAATTACCGTTGGCAGTGGACATGGCAGGACCACCACAGCAGCAGATGATAGGAAATACAACTCAGCCATCAGAAGCTAGGTCATCACAATTACTGCAAAGAGTGGCAAAACTGGAGGGGCAGCTAGATGGCCTGATCTGCTAGAAGTTAGAGGTGGTTAATAAATATGATGTCTTTAAAAGCAAAATGTACGGGCAGCTAAAAAGATACAACTCAGTCTGTACAATCAGTAGAAATCAAGGGTGGATAATCAAAAGTCTGAAGCTATCACTCCAATAATACATTAAGATCCCTTTCTCATTGTCAGTGTTTGAGTGGCCTTTCAGTCTGGGAATGAGTAGATTTAAGAAGAGACTGGGTCACCAGGAGGTGAGAACCTGAAACACTGCAAGTACACATATTGCTTCCTAGCCCTTACCTACTAGGAGCTAAGGCGATTTATTTGATTAACTGCACACTAGGTAAAGAGAAATACTACAAACTTTTCAGCACTGTTGAACACAGAAACAAAGTTGACTGAAGTACCATCACGGCTTCCCTGTAGGAATGGGGCATTCTGAAGTCCAGTCATAAATGAAGTCCTGCTCCATGCCTGGCTTGTGGTGGTTTCATTGAATACTTGACCCACCCTCTTGTCATTTACTCACAAAATAGTCCTGTTTATTAGTGCAAGTTCCAAAGGGCTCCCCAGTCTTTGGGATGAGAGCTGTGATATTGAGGATGGCTACATAGAAGCCTCTAAACTGATCCTCCCCACTTCAGCCAAGATAAAGGAAAAAAAGAAACACATCACATCTCAGGTTAAATGACAGAAATTGTATCACCTTTAAAGACCTCAAGGATATAGAATTTGTTTTCTTTTATATCTCTATAAATTTCAACAATCCCTGCAAAAAGAGCATATGGAAGCTGGAGAATAATAGTAGATTCCTGTAGACTCAAACACATAGTTACTAGCTCCAATTACTGCTGCTGTCCAGATGTGATATCCTGTCTAGAGAAGATTAATATGACCTTTGATACATGGACGACAGCCATTGGTGGAGAAAACGAGTTCATCCCTATCAGAAAATAGGATTAGAAACTACTTGTATTTACACAGAATTGACAACAATGCACATTTCAAATTTTGCTCTGGAGTTCTGTTAAGTGTCCTGAATTCTGTCACAATATAGCCCAAAGAGAGGCGAACCATCTGGCAGTTCCTAAACATAACGAGTAGGTATATTATGTCAGTGAAACTGTACATTCAGACAAATGAGCAAGAAATGTCTAGCACGTCAGAGGTCTTGCTAAGACATTTGTCCTCCAGAGGGTAGGAAATAAATGCTAATAAAACTCAAGGGCCTGCCACATCAGTGAAATTTTCAGAGGGAGCAGAGGTCTTTCTGGAGCATGCTCGTGTGTCCTTCAAAAGCAAAAGACAACTTACTCACTCTGCATTTCCAACAAGAGGGAAGAAGACACAATTCCTGGTAAGTTGCTTTCAGTTTCTGATGCATGCTGTTATATTTAACCTCTGGAAATACTGTTTTGATCTGTATACTGAGTGACACAAACCTTTGCCAGCTTTGAAAGGAGCTCAAAGGAGACAAAAGGTTTGCAGTAGGTGCAGGTTGGGCTAAAAGTAGCCCCAACGCTTGGCCCATATGACCCAGCAGATGTTGTGATGCTACCAGTACCACTGATGGGAAAAGACATTTTGAAGATTGTGTTATGAGCACCAATGGGAGACTTATAATGCTATCCAGCATGGTCAGAACTACTGTGGTTCTGGAGCAAGACCATGGCCAGCACATGAGAGACTATACACATTTGAAAAAGAGCCCTTGGGATGCTCTCAGGCTCTGCTAGAGTGAGGGGGCCTTACTGTGAGTCCTTACATGATCACGTAGCTGGAAATGCCCACCATAGGCTGGGTTTTATGAGATCCATCAAGTCGTAAGGTCAAGCGGTCCCAACAACCGAGTAGATTAGATAGGATAACAGAGCTACAGGACTTCAGATGGTCTCTCCTGACCACTCAGTGTTGGTACAGCGGACTCATCTAGTAAGTAGGCACAGAGGCTTGGTATGGGTCCGGGAGTAGGAGCTCCCACTTTCCAAGACTTATGAGCTGCTGGTGTCACCAGATACCCAGCTCTCCTGCAGCAGAGACCAGCACTTCCAAAAAGACCAGCAGGTTTCCCGTTGGCAACTTCTTTACACAGGACACTTTCTATTTTAGAGGAAGCCACAGTTCAAATATTCTGGCCATGGTTTTGCCTTTCTTGTGCTTGGGGACTAAGCACCACTATTTAAGGACTTAGAGATTTTGTCCCAATGGTATGTGAGCCCACACGGCATCACATCAGTCCAAAAGATGCATTTGAAAGCCACAGAGGTGTGGGAATGGAACCCCAGCCTGGCCTGTGCTGGTGGTGTCACATGCCACTGCACAGACCCTCCCAGTCTAACACAAAGTGGAATAAGGCTGTTGAAGGCCCAGGCGAAGCACTGGTTTATAAGCAATACTCTGTGAGAAGGGGCAGTATCTTCCGGGATATGATATACTCTGTATTTTTCCAGATTTATTGAAGCATGGTTGACAAAAATTATACATATTTAAGGTTTACAATGTGATGTATACACAGTGAAATGATTACAACAAACTGATTAACACATGCATTACCTGGCATTATTATAACATAAGCATTACTGCGTGTTGTGAGATCTTAAGTTCTACTCTTAGCAAATTTCAAGTGCATAATACATTATTAATGTACATAGTATTAGAAATATATGGGAAATGGTTCGTATATTCAGTTAATTGGTATGAGGGTAATTTAGGAGCTGTATTACTAGGTATTTATCATGGTGTCCAGTTACTCTCTGATAAGTAAAACACACATCCATGTGATTGATTTCCTTCGTAATGACATAAGGTAAAATTGAGTACCATGTCAACCTTAGGGAGAGTTACACTTTGGGAAGAGGTTAATTGCCGTAGTACAATTATATGATTTCAGAGCTGTAAGAGGTTTTTGGAAGTATGTGACGGATCTTAGTATTTTACATAGTAGGAGGTAGACTCTCAGAGAACTCGTAGAGATATTTCCTCACTTCCAGAACAGTGCTCTTTCTTCTCTTATCTCTCCTGCCCCATAAGAAGATACACAGTGTGCAACCGCTCATCCTGCTAAGATGATTTTTCCAAAAATTGAGTCTGGTTTCAATCAATCTGGGTTTCTGAGTTGTTCTGTGATTCAGGTTTTTTGGTTTGTTTGTTTGTTTGTTTGTTTGTTTTATTGACTTGAAGAAAACCATTGTACTCTGCTGCTCCCGCTATCAGCGTTATCTTAGCTTCTTCACCTTCCTTGCTCTCTAAATACCTCATCAATACTTCACATCCTTTCCAGATTGTCCCATAAAGCAAGATAGGCTTTATGAGAAAAGCTGTTCAATACATGTTCAAACCAAATGATGGTTTATATCCTTATTTTTGAGTGAGTGTTTTGGTACTTCTGCAAACATCTCTTCTGTTTAAGAGGTCTGGCTGTGAAGGTCTCTTGCCCCTCTTTCACTTTAGAGACTCTTCCGTTCCTGCCTGGCTGCCTTTCCTCCTGTGGGTCAGCAGGTCCGTGAAGCTGCGCATCACTGAACTGTGCTGTTCCCAGTCCTTACGGGTGAAATCATTGTGCCAACTGAACAGGATCAGTTGTGTGTCTAGTCTTTCCCTGGCACAATGGATGACTAATTATTTAAATTTCATGACAAACTTGAAAAGATTTAAACACTCAAAGGTATAGATGAGACAACCAACACTTCGAGTTTAAGAAAATCACAGAGAAACAGTAGATAAGGTCACTCATGGCTTCCCAGTGAGCACTCATTTATTTATCACTTCTTTATTGAACAGACATTTATTGAACACTTACAATGTATTAGACAGTCTGCTAGTTACTAAGACACATGCAAGGAAGATGCATATGTCATTGCCCTTAGTGAAATTACATTCCCTTGTTTGAGGCAGACTCTTAATCAATTAGATTACAGTGAGGCGTGAGAAAAGAGATGCAGAGAAAATAAGAGAGTATGGACTGTGTCCTGAGAAACCTTGATTTAAACAACAGGTAGAATACACAGAATGATTTGAAATGGAAAGCCCCAGAGTGAGTGGCATCATGGGAGCTGAAGTGAGGTTTGTGGTGAGGAAGTGAGGGGGAAAACAAAAGAAGGTGATCGGCAGAGGACGTGCCACTGAGGAAAGATATGATAAAGATTTGAAACGTAGGAGTTTATTGGGGCAGCCGAATGGGAGAATTTCACTAGAGATTTAAGAATTTGTGAAAAGGAGAGTAGAGAATGAAAGCTGAAGTGGGGCCCTGCATAAAAGTAGTCGTGGTGGTGGTTTTAATATCTGCCGTGCTTTTTAAGAAAAGACCATGCTGGTCTTTAAATGACTATAGGAAAAAAAAATCAGAGAACAAGAGAGCAGATAGTGAATAAGGCAAATTCCCTGTGAAGGTGGACAACCAAGGACCCAGAGCTCGAGTCTTAGGTGGCAGGATGGAGAGAAGGAGGGGCAGAGTCAGATCCTCTCTCGGTTTCAGGAAATCAGAGGAAAGACTCCCCTGATTAAAAAAAAGGGAGAAAGTAGCCTAGGACATTTGTAGAGGTTAAATAATTGAAGAAGTAGGTTGAAAGAACAAAAGAGCAAACTTACTAGAAAAAAAATTACTGTCGGAACTCTCAGTCAATGTTTGAAGAAAAAAAAACATGGATTTTTAATAACATCACTCTGTGTGATTATTTGATTTATCTCTTCTCTAGATGCCTAGCATTCAGGGCTCTCACGGGTAGATATTTCTTAAAATGTTTTGGCAGAAGGGGAAATAAAAAACGTAAAGGAAGAAAGTGGTACAAGACACGGGTGATATGTCAGTTAGAATACCAGATTTACATCCCAGTCATTTACAGAGCTACATAAAAAACAGACAAGCGATACACAAGTTGTGATCTACCTTGTGGAAAAAGAGTCTTATTCCAAGAGTAAGGACTCTCATGAAACTCTGTTTACAGAGAAAAAAAAAACCCACAGATCACTGGATATTCAATCAATGCATGGAACACTTTTAATAATCCTATAATCTCAGCACTTTGGATATGGATGTGAAAAAAGATAAAACTGATTACAGAAAGAAATATAGGACAAAAGGTTTTAATCACATTAAAGCACAGACATGGTGTTTCTAGTTGAGAGAAAGCAAAGAGTCTATAGCTTCAGAGTTTGAGTAGTTTAGATAATGCCAAGGCTCAGATTGAGCTCATAAAAATGAGAGGGAGGAATTAAATATAACATCTAATTTAGGTCAAGGAACTGAGAGACCACGGCATTAAATGGGCCTTCCAACCTCTTCTTGTTATTAGAAAGGAATCAACTCACTTGAGCTAATCAAATTCTCATCTTCAGTATCTTCATCCATGAAATGTGGGTTAGCACATCTATGATTAATTTCAGCTCTAAACAGAGTATGACATTATGAATGTTATTCAAGTCTTATTATGATCTATGTACGCACAAAACTATTCCAGTGTTACTCCATCCTTGGAATCCCTTGCACCAAAAAATTTGATGCATTTATGTTGTTAATTCTGTTACCTAATTGTATTCGTTGGCTTATAGAGAAAATTAGGGGGTTTAAGGAAGGAAAACTCCCCTTTAACATAGTTATTTTTACATCTGTGAGAGTCAGTGAGGCAGCACTGGATGTACATTTACTGAAGCAATCATAGAAATCATAAACACTTGTATTTTGTACTTGTTGTGTATTTATTCTATAAATCGGGTTTTTTTTAAAGTTTAGGGAGTTAATTTGAAGACCCCTAGCAACAAAAACAAATACGATGATCCATGAACACTGAAAAAGTGGGGAGAAGCCAACTGAGTTGAGATTTTTACAAAAGGAAGAGAGAGCAATTATATCAAATTTAAGAGACAAAAACTTCAGTTTTTGTAGTTTTACCAAATTGAACTTACAGAAAATAAAGTTTGCAAACAAGGAGACATTGAAAATTATCTCTACAAAAGCAGGTAATAAGTTGAATAAATTTAATTTTGTGAGCCAAAATGATACGGAGGATTTCACTTTAAAATTTTATATTGACTTTTGAAAAGAATCTTCTGCTAGAACTCTCCTTTTAAATTTATATTCTGTGTAGGTGTAAGGTGAAATTGAAAAAGCCAGTGATTTTTCAACATCTAATTTGGTAAAACATTTTTAAAATCATAGATTCAACTAATTTAATCATATTTGCTTTCAAAAAATATATTTCAAAGAAAGATAAAATGAATAGAAGCAAAAGATAGTTTTTGTGAATATATTAGGAACTAGTTATATATTTCTTTAAAAATAGTAGAATTGATGTTATCTTCTTTTAGTATAGTTTGCTTTGAACTTACCAATTATCTCAGTACTTAACATAGATATTTCCTTAATTAGGAATACGGTCTATAGCAAAGAGTAAACTGAAAAAGCAAAATGTTATTTTTTTAATTAACCGCAACTTTCAAGAGGATTGTAATATATTTCATGAAAAATGCTTAAAATGCCAAAACCTTATGGAAACAAATGTAGCTTGCTCAATAAAATATCAATAACATGCAATTAATAATGACAGACATGACTAAGAAATAGATTATATGTTAAACATATTCCAAAGTTATTACTTCTAATTTTATTTATTTTTTAAATTGAACTGTAGTTGACTTGCAATACTGTTAGTTTCAGGTACACAGCAAAGTGATTCAGTTATATATATGTATAAATAGATGTGATATAGTTTTTCTGATACTTTCACATTAAGGGTTATTATAAGATATTGAATGTAGTTCCCTGTGCTATACAGTAAATTCTTGTTGTTTATCTATTTTACATACAGTAATGTGTATCTGTTAGTCCCATACTCCTAATTTATCTCTCCCCTCTTTTCCCCTTTGGTAACTGCTGTGTTTTAAACAATATGAAATTTACCTTTCAACTTCTTATAGATACATTTTTTTAATTTTAAATTAGTTTAAAAGTATAATTTGAATAGAGCTATTTTTTTGGTTCACCTATAAAATAACACCAATTTGTCAATCAATAAGTACATTTTTTTTTTAATTTCAGTATGATTGACGTATAACATGTATTTGGGGTATGCAGCATAATGATTTAATAAGTACATCATTTTACTTGTTTTTATTACCCTTTTTATTCCCAAAATGTTCCCATTTTGAGAATAAATTATATGTTCACCTCAGTTTCACAGGATAGGCATTAAGGAGTTCAAGCAACAGGGAACCATTGAAAAGTTCTGTGCTGGGTACTGCCTGATAACTACTGTGCTTGGCAAGATAACTGCTGTGTGTTGCTGGGGAACACAGCAGAACTGAATCAGACTTTGAGGGATGATAACAGACAGGAATGTGCTAGCTTAAACTTTTCTTTTTCTTGAAAATTTTAAAAGAAGGGCACTCCAAGGAATTAATAAAATGCATGATATGTTTCAGCTAGAAAAACATCATAATGTTTTTTGTTTGTTTGCTCTGAAAACCTTTAGAGACACTTTATTTTTCAGACTGAAAAGCGTCTAGATTTTTTAGTGGGTGCTGCAAATAAATCATCTTTGGGCAAAGGAAAGTATTCTAGCTCTGCTTCTCTTTATTCTGCAGTTGGAAAGTGAGAGCATATTGAATTTTAATAAATCAGCCAATTTTAAATTAACCAGGGGAGTAGCACTTTAAGGAGGAATATTTTTATAATGGAAATGATACTTTTGTAGTACAAATTGCAACTCATAACTTGTGTTTTGTAAATTCATATTTACAGAGTCTTTAACTAGCAGATTGCATGAGTATTCAAAAATGAACGTCTTTCCAGAATGTTTAAAAAAAAATAATTTGCTTAGGAAGAAAAAAAGGAATGTATGTAAATGTATTAAGTTACTCACATGGTCTGAGCAGGCAGCATGTTAGAGGCAACTGCCCATTCTGAGGAGGGGCAATGATGAATAAATCATAATATGTATCCCTCAGTGGTTCGTGAAGTAAATAAGGAGGTGCACACAGACTATGATAGCACCATAAAACATTATGGGTAAATAAGTGCAAGCACAGCTAGAAAGGAAGAACAAATTAACATCGCCAAATTCATTAATTTTAGAAGAGTTAGAAAGAGTTTCCTGGGAGAACATAAGATAGAACTAGGGTTGACAGATAACATGCAAGGGGCACAGGTAAATTCAAAATTCAAAAAAAATGAATGGTGTTTTTGTTTTCATGTAGGTATATTCCACACCACAGTGACTTAATTGTACAAAAATTTGTTCTTTATCTGATTTTCACATTTAGCTGGGAACCTTCCATTTTTATTTGCCGAATCAATTAACCCTAAACATATGCTAGGATTTGAAAAATAACAACTTTCAAAATTAATAGCTGCATCTATTAAGCATTCATTGTGATATGTGGTAGGTGACCCTAGGCATTGTGTTATATAATTCTCAGCATAAAACAGGAAGCTTGTTTTAAATTCCATTTTCTGATGACGAAAAGGAGGCTGGGGGAGGGTTAAGTAAGCCAGATCATGCAACTAGCAAGACGATGCACCTGAATTTAAACTGAAGTCTGAGTGAGGCAAGTTTTGTTTGTTTGTTTTTTTAATCGATCAAAAATTTTTTAACTTTTTAAATTTTTCCAGCTTTACTGAGGTATAATTAACCAAAGTGTGTGTATTTAAGTTATAAAACAAGCTGGTTTGACATGCATATTCATTGTGAAATGAACCACAGTCAAATTAGTTAACGTATTCATCACCTCATATAGTTGCCTTTATTTCTTTTTGTGTAGTGAGAACATTTAAGATCTACTCTTAACAAATTTGAAATATACCAAACAGTGTTGTTAACTGTGCTGTACGTTAGATCCTCAGAACCGACTCTTCTTTGTACCCTTCTACCAACATCTACCCACTTTTCCCAATCCCTAGCTCCCGGTAACTCCGAATTACTCTCTCATTCTATGAGTCTGACTTTTATAGACTCCATAAGTGAGATCATGCAGTGTTTTGTTTTTCTATGTCTGGCTTTTTTCACTTAGTATAATGTCTTCCAGGTTTACCCACGTTGACACAAATGACTGGATTTCCTTCTTTTTGTGGTTGAATAATATTCCTGTGTGTGTGTGTGTGTGTGTGTGTGTGTGTGTGTGTGTGTGTATTCATTTATCCATTCATCCATTGACAGACACTTAGATTGTTTCTGTGTCTTGACCATTGTAAATAATGCTGCAGTAAACACAGGGATACAGATGTATTTTCAGGATATTGATTTCGTTTCCTTTGGATAGATATCCAGAAATGGGATCACTGGATGCATGGCAGTTATGTTTTTAATTGTTTGAGAAATATCCATACTGTTTTCCATGATAGCTGAACTAGTTTACATTCCCACCAATAGGGCACAAAAATTTCCTTTTCTTCACACACTTGCCAACACTTGTTATCTCTTGTCTTTTTGAAAATAGCTCTCCAGACAGATGTGTATTTGAAGGAGCAAACCTCTTATGGTCTTTACAGACTGATTTTGGCAAGTAAACCCTTTCTCCAGTCGGTTCCCTGGGCTAGTGAGGCCATCTTCGGAATCAAAGTTGTGCTGTGTTGGGTCCAGGTCATGAGGCTGTTGCTGGGCCTACAGCTGTGTCTGTGGTTGGTGGGCCTGTCGCCAGGGGCTCAGGCTAGTGTGAATCCTGTCTGGTTATTGGGTGAATGGTTCTGGCCGTTACGGGTAGGCGGTGCTGGCACAAAGGTCTGCTTCTGGGTTCACAGGTGGATCTGCAGACATTGCGTTACCGGCTTCATGAATGGGTGTGACTCCCATGAAGTCCCTTGAAGAACTTCTTACAGGTCACTCAGCACACTCCCGGGTGGGCAGGACTGGCACCAGACTAAGGCTGAGAGGGGCTCTAACCGAATCCTGGAGCTGTGTTAGGGTCCATGGTCTACATAGAGATCTTCAGACCTGACCCTGGAGGCATGAATGGGACTGTCTCCTGTCAAGTCCCCTGGTGGCCAGGAATGCTCCCTGACCGTGGCTGAGAGGTACTGGGTTGTTTCAGAATCTGCAGCTGGACCAATGTTGGGCTTACTTCCAGAGGCATAGGTAGGCCTGTCCTGTGGTGGGTGTCCGGTCTGGGTGAGCAGAACTGCTCATGGACTGCAGCTGGAAGGGACTGGAGTCTAGTCACAAGGTCATTTAAAAATCTGCTGTCAGAATTAGTTTGGTTGGCCTGCCTCCAGGGACACCGATGGGCGTGTCTCTTGGAGAAATTCTGGGTCTGCAGGACTGTTTATAAATGGTAGCTGGGAGGGGATGAGGCCAAGCATCAAATTGTTTCAGAATCTCTTGGGGTGGGAACGGTTGTGTCTTCTGCTGGGACACAGAGCTAGCGGGACTGCAGCTGGTAGGGGCTGGAGCTCTGTTTTAGGGCCCTTTCAGAAACCACAGTGAACTTGAGTTTGGAAGGCTTGCTTCTAGGGGCTCCTGGACCCCAGTCAAGAGGGGCTTGGCTCAGATCACAGGCCACTCACTCAGAGTCCACATCTGACGTTGAGGTCTGTGTGCCTACCACCAAGTCACTGGCAGGTGTGACTCCTCCAGGTCCTGTGGCATATGGTGCTGCTGGCTGGACCAAGGACAAACGGGAGGAGGGCCCGGCTGGGTCTGGGCCTGTAGCTGGTACCACTGTCAGCTGCCTGAGAACAGGCTTGCTTCCTCAAAACGGCCCAGCTCGGTTTTAGACTCCACTAGGCTTTCGCAATCTCCTACCTGGATCTCAAAACTCTCACAGAAGGACTTTTACCTGTGGGTGGCTTCTAAGGTATTGTTGCGGAGATGAATACAAGTGAGGAACGTCTTACTCTGCCACCTTGTTGAGGCAGGGTTTGAGGAAGGTGATTTGTAGTAAGCTAAAACCACTAGGGATGTTAAACTCATGAAAAAAAAATGCCTTTTGCAATGGGTCATATCAGTGCTTCATATATACACACATACACACATAAGGCGATTTATAGTTTACCTGCATTTGGAGGACATTTTTCTCTAAAACCAACTGTAATTCATACTATCAGATATTTGTAGAGAACAAATCAAAATAAATGTTGTCTGCAAATATTTCTGGAAGTATAGTTGAAGCAGTGTTTATACACGGTGGCATCAAAAATAAAGACTGAACAGTGCGCTAATTACATGCCTATGACACAGAGAGCTGTTTGTTTATTCTAGTTAATGGAATCTGTTTACTAAATTTTAATAGTCTATGTTGAAATATGTAAACAATGCAAATCAAATGAAATATAAATTACATGAGGTTATTAACTAACAATACAGATGAATGTATTACCATTGCAAAAAAAACCCAACTCTATCAATAGGATACAAGGGTGGGCTTGAATCATTAAGCAAGTAGAATCAGGAGTCTTTGATGTAATTTAACTTTTTAATTTGCTTTATCTAGGATTCCGTCTTAGGCCCTGACTGAGGGGTGCTGCTAACTTATATGACACCTTTGCATAAATCAGAACAGAAAGGCGCCGATTCTGGGTGGGCCTTTTTTGACACAGACACACTTCTGCCAAAAAATCTCAGGGAAACACTTGTCAAGAGAGACGTGGGTTGGATTTAGGCGCCCTTGACCCTCATGACCAAGCCCTGTAGGGGAGGCTACCACCCATGCGACTGCACAGGTCAGCCAGGACCTGTCGGGTTGAAAGCCTCCATGCATAACGCCCTTTGCTGTCTGTCCCAGTGGAAGCAGCTAGACCAAGAAGATGAGTGGGAACCAAAATTACAGGTGAATAGCATTAGCTTACCAAAAAGACAGAATAGATCTAAAGGGCATACTTACACACACAGACACCGACACACACACACCTACCACACACATTGTAAACCGGAAGCAGTAAAAGCTGATTTTCACGTGGCAGTTTTCCAGTGACAGGAGAGGAGGATTGATAGGAAGTCAGGCCAGCAAAGGAGAGGTGACAGTACTGGGAATGAGAGATGTCTGGCACATCGAGGGGCATTTCAGATGTGGAGAGGGGAAGAAGGGTTTAATGGCACTGCATCACTTGTCTTCTCTTCTTTTCCTGTGATTGCTTTCTTGAAATCCTCTTACCCCAGAGCTAAGTGGATTGCAGAATGACCCCCTGCTACTCACCAGAATCCTACTCCCCTGGCACTACATATGCTATCGGAAATAAGGAGTATTTAGACTTGTGCCTTGAAGATGAATGAGAAAAAAGAGAAGATTACGCATGTGAAGAATTCATGAGGAATTTAGAAAATAGCCACCAAAGATCTAGCCTGTGATTTGAAACCCTGTGTTCATCAATGAAAAAGAAGCCGTTTCCAAGTAATTCATGAGTGGAATTAGTATGCAAAAGTAAGCTGAAGTTACTGAAAGTTTCGAATGACTTTGTTTGACATGGTTATTATATAAAATTAATAAGACATTCATGGAAAGCAAAACAGGATTGTTAGCATTACCAGAAATGCCAAATTCTCTATAAAAGGGCATAATTTATTTTCCTCCCTCCTGTGTTAAGCCCCCCTTTTCTCCTTAATCACTATCTTCTGTTGAAATAAACTGTTCCCAGGAACAACTGACAATTAGTCAATAAAATCAGTACGAGGAGGAAGCCAAAATGGGGATCCAGGTATCAGACAGGACTGAGAGGAAACTGAAGCCTGCACATCGTGTGCTGACACTCACGCGTGTCCATCACATGCCCAGCTGGGCTGCAACCCACCAGGAGGATTGAATTTCCCCTTGATACCAGAGCAAAGGTTTTATTGTTCTTCTTACAACCATTAGGATCACAGAAAAGAGAAAGATACTCACCTTTACCAGTGACTTTTGAAAGGAAATCTTGATAAATGTGGACCTGAAACTGAAAATTAGATGAATCAACCAATCTCTGACTTGATTAATACTACATTCTTAAGTCTCTTAATGGCTCATAATTGCCTGTTGAAAAGAATGAATAGAATAATTTTGGTAACATGCAAATTTAGAATGCAACTTCCTGAAAGGAACTGCTTTATTTTAAAAAATGATGACAAATTGGTTTTAGAAAGAGAAAAGCCTAATGAAAATGTGGGCAAGTCTATTACATTCCGTTCCATACAGCGCCACAAGTATTAATTGAATATTTCAATAATTAAAGTTTTCAAGGCACTGTGGCTTCAAGTCTTCTACCCTTCTGGATAATTCTCCATGGACTTGGGGCGAAGGAGCTCTGATGATGGTTTCAGGTATGAGAAACTATCGTATCTGAAAACCAATTCAGAATTTCACTGGACTTTTAGGTTTACTTCCTAGGATAAAGCAAATGTATCTCTAGTCAGTGCACTAAAAATGAAAAATCTCACTCATATACTCTGCAATATTCAGTACTAGTACACTTTCCAAATTTGAGGACAAAGATTGAAATGATTACCTTTTTTTATGATGACTCTTTAAATGATAATAAAATACATGAAATAAGAGATTGTTAGTACAAGGTGTATCTGGACATTAGGAGTTGGCCACAGGGTATACCTCAAATATAATCATGGACAGCAGGGTATCTTACAGCCTGCCAAGATGATTGTTATTGAGAAATATGATCTACTCAAACAGCTGAAAAATCTTCAGTGGTCACTTGTTTGGTGGAAGACTTGTGTCCACAAGGAGTCTGAAAATGACTGTTCTGAATTTGAGATTGTCCATGATGGCTCCAGCATCTGGTGAAAAGGATACATAAGCCGTCCAGTCTGATGGGCAGCGCTGCTCCCGGGGGAGGGAATTAATTCATTTGTTTATCAATGTATGAATGTAACAGCACACACGGGACACCGGGGAGAATCGGTGGAGTACGACATGGTGCTTGCCTTCGGGGGGCACTGAGGGGAAGAGGGATGGTTGCCGGATGGTTACAAGGCAAGCAGCGGAGCACACCAGGCTGCTCTGGGAGCGCAGGAGAGCCGCGTTCAGTTAGACCTGCTGGGGCATTAGGAAAAGCCTGGCTTGAGGTGTGAAAGATGAGCAAGTTACCTAGACGAAAATAAGGGAAAGAGCAATTCAGAGGAGAAACGACCAGCATGAGGGCTTAGCAGAGCCCCGTCAGTCCTGTTGGCACACCTTGAATAGGTGAATCTCTTGAGCACACCCAACCCCACTGCTCTGATGCAGAATCGAGCAGCTAGCATTTGTGCTCCTGTCAGTTTGTCCCTTAGACCAGTGCTTCCTAAGGTGTGGTTGAGGGGTCAGTCTGCAAACTGTTTGTAAATACTGCTGAGTTAAGGCACAAATCAGTAGCGTTTAAGATTTTAGAAACCATTTGGATCGCTGTGACACTCAAGCACCTGATCAGTGGTCTTGTCTCCTTGAACGGGATACTTTTAAAAATCCATATACTGCTATTATGGGTTAAATTACATCACCAAAGAAAGATACGCTCAAATCCCAACCCTAGTACCACAGTACCCAATGCCTATGTCTTTGTAGATGTAATCAAGTTAAGATTAAGTCGTTAGGCTGTGTTCTGATCCAATACAACAGGTGTCCTTGTAAGAAGAGAGAAAACTGAACACGGGCCTACACGGAGAATGCCATGTGAAGGTGCAGGCACAGGGACGATGCCACCTGATACGAGTGGCAGCAGGTGAAGTGCAGCAGCTGCAAAGCAAGGATGCGAAGAATTGTCCTCAGGTTCCCGGGAGCTACAGGAGGCAAGAAGAAGTCCTCGCTGCAGGTTTTAGGGAGAACATAGCCCCCTTGATTTCATACTTTCTAGCCCTTGTAACTGTGAGACAGTAAAGGAAACGAATATGGCTAAGAATTGGAGAACAAACACTGGTCCTTCATCACAGAGAGTTTGCGAAATCCTGCCTTAGATGAAGTGAAAAATCAAATCAGCGATGGCACAGACTGGGGCCAGAAATGACCCAGAGACAAGCCGAGTCTTGAGAGAATTAACAAAGCAGCAGAATCAGACAGGGAATGCAACTGAAGAACTCCTCCAGCAAGGGGCGGCGAAGCAGAGACACTGCTAACCTGTCTGTGAATGTTGATTTATCCAAGAGACGTCTTCACCACATCCTACATCCCTCTTGCCTCCACGTATTTTTAAAGGTAACTTAATCTTACCCAGGGCCTCTGTGGAGGTTCGGGAATGTTTGGGAGAGGAATGAATGGAACCTGCAAATCAATAAATTGGAACTCACAATTCTAAAATGTAACTTTAAAAATTTTTTTATGTAATGTGTAAAATTTTAATAGTTACATTGTAGGTGATTATTAAATAGAGATTACACACTTTGCTTGCTATGTATCAGGCACTGTCCCAGACCTTTGCAAATATGCTCATTTAATGTTCACATTGGTAAGTGATACTAATTTCCTCATTTCAAAATGAGGATGGATGAGTAACTTGTGCCAAATTAAACAATTTGGCAATGGAAGAGCCAAGCTCCAAACCTAGATTTCTCTGAGCCTAATGCTGTTGTTTTGAACCATAATCTTTTGTTACTTCTCCAAAAAAAACTGAATGAAGCATGTTTTACCTGCCGGCAAAGCTCTTGAGATTATGTGTTTTTATCTAAGCATGTACGTAGACCACTATTAACCACCCAACAGATGCCAAGCACAGTAACAGATAAACTCCTTGTTTTCAATTCTAACACCCCATTATTAACTCCATCATACACACTGAGAAATAAATTCTGGTTATATTAACTTTTTTAGAATAGTGAAAGAGAATTTAAACTCAGAATAGACTCCACTGCCCGCCTCCCTTCCACAGCCCTGTTCCTTCTCCGTCCTAGGGTGGGCCCCACAGTGAAGGCACAAAAGGATAACCCTCAGGCCTCTGGAAGCTCTGCCCCAGGGAGTCAGAGGATGTCTCCACCTGTTCTTTTTCTTCCAGTGCCTTCAGGCATACACTTCCAAGGGGTTTAGTGATGCTTAGAAGGTCTACAGAGTAATTTAACAAGTCAAGAATCTAGCAGCTGAGAATTAGATTAGGGATTCTGAATAACGAAAGACCTTGTCAGATAATCAAAATATCATAGTAGTGTATTGTGGGCCCTAGAAATAGAATTCCTAAATGAAAATCCTGGGCACATTAGCCACCAAATATAATCTTGGGCACGACAGTCACGTATCTTACTTGTGTCTCAATTGTATGATCTGTAAAATGGGAATGATAATACCTACCTCACTGGTAAGGCAGCGCTGGCATGTACTTCACATTATTACATAAATGTTTTCTACTATTAGTAACAAGTACCAGTGGGAATGGATGTCTGGGAAACAATTCTGTAATTTGCAGTAAAAAGGAAAGAAAACAATCCACCTGTCTGGCAATTTGTGGTTTTTAGTTGTTTATTCTCCAAATATTCCTATTTTTTACCTTCCCAAAACTTATAGTGGCTCAGTCTGTGGCTTGCTTGAAAGCGGAACTCTGTCTTGTATAAGCTCAGTCCAGCTCTTACCTGTACAAGCATACTTCTTACTCTACCATCTTTGTTTTCTGTGACTTTTTGCAGAGGCGACAGAGATAGTGGTGCATTTTTTAAAAAACTGAAAAAGACCCAGGTTCCACCTTCATTGTACAGATTTCTATTGTTACTGTAACTCCACCAGCGTGCTTCCTGGTGTGAAAATCGGATTGATAAATCCCTGCCCTGCTTATTTCAGGGAGATTTTATTTCATAAAGGCAGAAGTGAAATTACATTGAAAAATGTGCAACAATAAATAAATAGAGTAGATAAGTCTAGAGAATCTATTTATTTAGTCATAAAGCCCAAAATAATGCAGTTTCACTGTAAATAAGATGATATATAGAAAAATGTGTAGTTTGAGAAAAATAGAATGTGTTTTTAAATGTATCTTAAAGGACAAATAATGCAAAATGTAGCACTCTGAGCAATTCTCTATCACAGCTACCATATTATTATACTTTGGTATAGGTAGGTGAAGAATATGGAAATAAGTTTTTAAAGCCATTTTTATGAACATTGACTATACAATTAATGGACAAATCTCCAATAGTATATTCATCAAACAACAAATTCCAAGGGCCTCCTCTCTACAAATTAGCATGAATAAACGAAGTAAGGAAAGGAAATACATTGTGAGAAAAACTTAGGTTATAGGCATGGAGCAGAGTACTTAACATTTGTTATTTTATATATCCTTAAAAGAACACTAAGATAGATATCATTTCAATTCTATAGAAAAAGAGGCGAGATCAAAGAAGTTCTGTAACTTCCCCAAGGTCACAGAGCTAATTCCAAGCAGAGGCTGTGTTCAAAGCCAAGTCTCTGTAGGGACAAATCCAGCACCTGTTCCATCCCATCACATGGGGCCCAGGCTTCCACAAACTCTTCCCTTCTAGTTGGAAAGGAGATGACATGTGCATAAAGTAACTAACCTCAACTGAGTGATGCCAAAGAATTAAAGTACATGAAAGGACTTAAGGGCATTGCAAACAGCAAAGCGACATAAGAAATATGAAAAGTTAGTGATAAGGGCCAATAATGCCCATGCAATAACTGACAAGAGCCCAGAGCAACAGCTTGCGGTGGCAGGGTTTGAAATACAGCTTTTAAGGAGGGTCAAATGACTGAGGATCAGTGGATACTTCATACATTTCCCACAGGATTTGGAGGCATAGAAGTGAGAAAGATGAGAGTGTTCAAGTGATGGCTTATTTAATGACATATTGTTTGAGGTTTAATTGAAAATGGCAGTCAAAGCTATAACCACAATTTCGCTTGTATAATTTTCCTCTGTGTGGCAATCTTCAGAGACAGCACAACGCGATGGTTTTACATTTGTTATCAACATATCAGAGTTTTTCCATCTAAAATTCCTGTTCTTCTGCCTCAGTGAGTAAGCAGTTGGAGCCTGAAATGGAAAAGGTGCACTTATTTCTCATGAAACACGACGCCGATGGGATGCTCTTAATAGACTTATCAGAAAGGTCACTGAAGTTACACAAGTTACCCTTGCAGAGAGACCACTGGTTTTGAATTTAGAAAATTGGATGCAAGCTTCAACCCTGGTAAATATATTGTATGTTTGACCCTGGATAAGGCTTTTCACATCTAGACTTTCCTAGCTTGAAAAAAAAAAACTACTAATAATAATATTTACTAATACTTATTCAGCACATAGTATATAGCATAAGTCGACAAACTAAGGCCCTCAGGCTAAATCTTGCCTTCTACCTGTTTTTGCAAGTAAAGCTTTTTATTTGCAGAAAAACTTAATAATTTGCATTTTGGTTGTTCCACTTTCATGCTACCATTACAGATCTGAATTGTCATTACAGACATGACATTACCTGCAAACCTGAATTATTTACTACCTGGCTCTTTATGGAAAATATTTGCCAACCTCTGATGTATAACACATAGCTCATTTATTCCTTATAACAGCACTATGAGATTTTACAAATGAGAATACTGAAGCATAGAGATACTTAGTGACATGGCCAGAGTTACAAAGCTGTGGAGTAGAGGAGCTGGTATCAAAATAACAACACTAAAAGGACACTGTTGTAATGTGGAAAAGTGCATTGTGAAGTGTGAGAGATTCACGATTCAGCTCTTGAAAGGCGCCCCTAAAAATCAATTTTTGAAGCATCGTGGAAGTGGTTGCAAATTCTGGCTTCTCCACTTTGTTCTCTGTGACTTTGTGCCAGCTGATCTAAGTGCCCATAACCTTATTTGCAAGTTGGGAAATTATTCTCACCTTGCATTATGTTGCTCTAAGAATCAAAGTAAGTGAATGGAAGACACCTTGGAAAGCATGGTGCCTTGTGAGAGATAAGTAAGAGGCTCCTTCACTGGCTTACTGATCTTTGTTTTCACAGTACTTGGACTTAGCCCCATTGCTACTTAACACTGTTTTATTTCCTAACTTCCTTTCTCCTTCTCTAAACTGCAAGCCTCCCAGACAGAAAGAACGTTGCTTATTGGCTCCCATTTCCCAAATGTTCACACAGGGCTTAGCACCACGAAGGAGTCTGTAAATACTCCCTGACTAGGTGACCAGTCCCTAAAGCACAAAGGTAGTAGATCCTGTCACACGCATTCCTTACCAGGCCACATGAGAGAGAGAGGAAAACAATGTTCTTTTTCCATTCCAGTATTTTTAGGATGTAAAGAATGGTGCTTCCCTGGTTGGTTCTGCATTATGGCTGGGCCAGGGATTTATGGCTGCATTGGGTAGTCAGCTTATTATAGTCATTTTTATTCCTTCTCGGTAGAATCAATTTAGGTAATCAAGATGAAACATGTGTCTATTATTGGATTCAGAAAGATGCCGTATTATTTCTTCAAAGATACTCATAAATCATCCAGGAATGTGCAACCAATCAGAATACTTAATTTGCTGAACTCTGATTCCTTTCACTGGGGAATAAAATGAATACATGGTAAAAGCTGTTGGATAGTCTGTAAAACTTTCTTAAAACAGTTTCTCCTCCAACAACTTGGGTTTCTTAATTCACTTAACAGTGACTGACTTTTCTTATGTCCCAATGCCTTAGACCAATAGGTGTTTTCTGGTCCACTAAATATCCGTTAGCGCCAGGTAGGAATCCTTATTGAGGCCCTGGCCGTGCTTCCGTCTGTGAAATGGGAGTCGTGGTTCCTCCCTCACAGGTTTATTAGGAAGATGGATTAAAATTACAAAGGCAAGGTGTCAGGAGATCCCTGGAAAATTACAGTTCACATTGCATGGTGATTTCCTTTTGTGGCTTTCCCTCATTTTTTTGTTTTTACCTTTTTTAAAATCAAAGATGAGCATTTAGGTTTAATTAGTAACTTATACATATATACTTTCCAAGGAAATTAGACCAATGTCAAAACAAAAATAAAAACAAAAACAAAAACTAGACCAGACCAAGTAAAGGCCACTTGAGATTTTATCTGCTACATCTGATGCATGTATGTGTGTGTATATATTAGACATGCAGTCATATATGTATTTTAATTTATGTTACTCAAATCAGGCTGCTCCTATTCAAATCTCAGCCCTATGATCTCAGTTGCTTTTGAGTGAAACCATGTGATAAGCATTCAGTTATTGTTATCTCTTGGGTTATTAATGTACTTAAAGTGTTGTTGATTCGCTTAACGCTGAAGCTCTTTTTTCAATCTGTTTTCCTTTTTTTTTTCTGTCTCATTTCAAAAATGTTTTATTTGCCTCTTAAATCTGTTGAGCACTGTGCTAGGAACTAGTAGTGATACAAAAATAATGGTATATATAGTTCTTGACTTCCAAAGATGCAAAAGTTAGTCACCTCAAATGCATTTTGGACAAGAGCAGAAGTAAGTGGAAATAAGAAAATAAATTAATCATTACATAGGCTGCTTTGCAGACAAAGCAATGAAGGCTTCTTTCGTTCCTTAAGAAATGTAGATTTATATGGAACCATCAAAGACCTAGAATTGCTAAAGCATTACTGAAAAGAAAGAAAGAGGCTGGAGGAATAACTCTCCCAGACTTCAGACAATACTATAGAGCTACAATCATCAAGACAGCATGGTATTGGTACCAAAACAGACATATGGACCAATGGAACAGAACAGAGAGCCCAGAAATGAACCCACAAACTTTTGGTCAACTAATCTTCGACAAAGGAGGCAAGAATATACAATGGAATAAAGACAGTCTCTTCAGCAAATGGTGTTGGGAAAACTGGACAGCAGCATGTAAAACAATGAAGCTAGAACACTCCCTCACACCATACACAAAAATCAACTCACAATGGATCAAAGACTTAAACATAAGACAAGATACAATAAACATCCTAGAGGAAAACATAGGCAAAACATTATCTGACATACATCTCAAAAATTTTCTCCTAGAAGAAATAAAAGCAAGAATAAACAAAAGGGACCTAATGAAACTTACAAGCTTCTGCACAGCAAAGGAAACAAGAAGAAAACCTACGGGATGGGAGAAAATTTTTGCAAATGAAACCGACAAAGGCTTGATCTCCAGAATATATAAGCAGCTCATACGACTCAGTAAGAAAAAAATAAACAACCCAATCCAAAAATGGGCAGAAGACCTAAACAAGCAATTCTCCAAGGAAGACATACAAATGATCAATAGGCACATGAAAAAATGCTCAATATCACTAATTATCAGAGAAATGCAAATCAAAACTACAATGAGGTATCACCTCACACCAGTCAGAATGGCCGTCATTCAAAAATCCACAGATGACAAATGCTGGAGAGGCTGTGGAGAAAGGGGAACCCTCCTACACTGCACCAAACTACACCAATGCAGTTTGGTGCAGCCACTGTGGAAAACAGTGTGGAGATTCCTTCAAAGACTAGGGATAGACTTACCATATGACCCAGGAATCCCACTCCTGGGCTTGTATCCAGAAGGAATCCTACTTCAGGATGACACCTGCACCCCAATGTTCATAGCAGCACTATTTACAATAGCCAAAACATGGAAACAGCCTAAATGTCCATCAACAGGTGACTGGATAAAGAAGAAGTGGTATATTTATACAATGGAATACTACTCAGCCATAAAAACCGACAACATAACGCCATTTGCAGCAACATGGATGCTCCTAGAGAATGTCATTCTAAGTGAAGTAAGCCAGAAAGAGAAAGAAAAATACCATATGAGATCGCTGATATGTGGAATCTAAAAAACAAAAACAAAAACAAACAAACAAAAACAAACAAACAAAAACAAAGCATAAATACAGGACAGAAATAGACTCATGGACAGAGAATACAGACTTGTGGTTACCGGGGGGGCAGAGGGTGGGAAGGGATAGACTGGGATTTCAAAATTGTAGAATAGATAAACAAGATTACACTGTATAGCACAGGGAAATATACACAAAATGTTATGATAAATCACAGAGAAAAAAATGTGACAATGAGTGTGTATATGTCCATGAATGACTGAAAAATTGTGCTGAACACTGGAATTTGACACAACATTGTAAAATGATTATAAATCAATAAAAAATGTTAAGAAGGGGAAAGAGAAGAAAAAAAAAGAAGAAAAAAAAAAAAAGAAATGTAGAAAAGGCAGTGACCACGTAGGAAATAGCGCAGAGGAAGCAGTAGAATGATTTGCCTGGTAGAACATGGGAAGGCTTCAAATGCAAAGGCTGACCTGAGACTTGAAGTCGAACACATTTTTCCCCAGATGTACAACCTGAAGGTGGAATTTTGAGCAGAGAGGAAAAAAAAAAAAACATAAGCAAAATCCAAGATATGGAGAAGTACTTCTGTGTTTTCGAGCAAGTAGCTTGACATGGCTGTAAAATATACATGGGGAACTGAGAGGCAAGAGTTAATACTAATTAGGTAGGCAGGACCTTGATTTGTCTGACCAATGAATCTAAAGCGTAATCCTGTTGATAGAGAATCATTTAATAATTTAAAGCAGCATTGGGGCATGATTATATTTGCACAATGGAAAGATTATTTCAACAGTAAGACATTGGGTAACAGATATTTGTAAGATTTAAGGAAAAAAAAAAAACAGTGGCCAGTGTTGACGTTTTTGTAACAACCTAGGTGTAAGGAATCAATGGTAACCTGAAAGAAATGATGACAAATGGCACAAGGAAGTGGACACTTTAATGCCAGAGCTGTGTGTGTCTTTGTTTAATGAACAAATATTAGTAGAACGTCTTGCCTAATCAGATGCTTGGAGTAATGAAAATAAGGAAAATAAAATGACTTCCTGACTTCTGACTTTTCCATGGCCTTCCAAAACCCTGTATTACACCATGCTGTACTTGCAAATTCATCTTCCTTCCTTCCCTCCCTCCTTCCTTCCCTCCTTCCTTCTTTCCCTCCTTCCTTCCTTCTTTCTTTCTTTCTTTCTTTCTTTCTTTCTTTCTTTCTTTCTTTCTTTCTTTCTTTCTTTCTTTCTTTCTTTCTTTCTTTCTTTCTTTCTTTCTTTCTTTCTTTCTTTCTTTTCTTTTCTTTCTTTCTGTCTTTCTGTAAGCTTCCCAGAGTGCCTGGAACATATTAGTTTATCGATTAAATACTTATTGAATAAATAACCGGTGACATTTATAGATCTAGATAATACAGGATGGATAGTAGGTTTGTGGGAGCAAGATGGTGATATCAGTGTTGGAAATACATGAAGTGTCTGTGGCTCTGTAATTCTATGCCCAGATGAAGAGCTCCCGAGAGAACTGGAAAAGAGCTATGGGATGATTAATAAAGAAGTGGTGGTTTAAGATACAGGTAAAAAGGAGCCTACTTCAGGAGAGAAATGCTGCTCTATTTCTCTGTTTTTATCAAACTCTATCGCACTCACCTGCCCTTTACCCTGGTAACTCTTCTTTATTTCCAACTATGTCCCTTTCTATTTCACTCTTTACTTGAAGATCAGCATTGGTCTAGCGCAGATCATTGTTTAAATGCTGCTCTCCAAGTAACCTTTTAGTGATGATTGGTCTCCTTAAGGCCAACCCTCTACAGAAATGCTTTCCACAGTGAGATTTTGAAGAAAGGTCAACTTTCCACTTTATATACATGTGGTCATTAACCCCAAAGAACCTGTCCACTTAAAGAATAAAATGAATCTTGCCAGTTTTTAAACTTTCTTAATCATAACTCTTCTGTTCTTATGTAAGACCATGATTGAAAATGTTGTTTAGAATTTATGATGCAATGATTTACAATGAAATTTTTGCATCATCAATATATCTAAGATGAAAATTATTAATGTTTCGTGCAGTCATTTCTTACGTATTTCTCTGTGGTCAAAGGTAGTAAACATTAAATCAATCACTGATTGTCATTCTTTAAGAACACATTCACCATTATTCATCACTTGATTCAGTGAATATTTAATATTATTATTAGTTTTATAAGCAATGAACTAAACCAGTTAGACTGTCCTACCCAATTTAAATCCATCTTTATTCATAGAACTCATCATTGTGAAATCAAGGGAAATTGTGCTGAAATAATTAAAATAGAAATACAATATTTAGCATTTTCAAATTACTTCACAAACATTTATTCATTTTTATCACAAGCCTTGAAATAACACTGTAAGTATTATGAAAAGAGCTATTTCCTATTGCAGTTAGCTTTGAGAATGTAGTAATTCATTTGTCCAATTCATATACTTTGTAACTGTTGGACCTTAAACTTGAACAGGTCCTTTCATTCATCATGCAGCCTCCTACAACTTGTCTATTGGAAATTCTTCCTGAGGATTATTAACTGGAAATACCATTTGGCTCCTCTGATAATATTTAATCACAAATTTAAATTCATGACTTACCTTTACTGTGCTGATATTCTTAAAACTTTTGATGAATGTGTCTAACTTCATTGCATTGATATAATTTGACACGAAGTACATACTGGAGTCCTAAAATCACCAAAGTGTAGCAGTATTTCAGTGAGAAATTGAGAAAAGGTTGAGAAGCACTGCCATGAATGTGCAATATTCAGCAATGTTGGGAGCAAAAAAAAAGAAAAAAGAAAAGACCCTCTGGAGTGGCCTAAGGAAAGAGCAATTCATCTAAAAATCTGTCCTCGTTTTAAAGAAAAATACAGAGCAGCTCAGGAGAAACCATTTTGGCACTGCATAATTCTACCTTTCATCCAAAGTCCACTAATTTCAAAAATAACTTCAAAAGGTGATTAAATCATAAAATTAGACTTTTCTTTATGAAAAATGCCTGCTAAACTTACTTTTAAATAAATAGCCATGCTTCAAAAATGTAGATTTGTAATCTTTGTACACCAAACTGGGAATAAAAGGATCACACCTCCTGTTTTTATAGCAACCACGTTAGAATGCACAGCATCCAGCAGTGGGTGGATATCGATAAATGCTACTACTTCTAGGTTTCCGGAGCAGCTGCTCTCGCATTCTCCTCCCTACATAGACAATTACACTCAAACACAGTGGTACTCAGTCTAATCAGTGGAAGCCAATGCCCTGTGCACAGATTTATCCAAAAGCTCATATCCAGCCTGGCTAAATGAGTAGTTCCTATATGGTATTGAAAATGCCCGAATGGACAGATACAGAGAAAACAGAGATCATCCACAAACAAGGATAACCTCCAGCCTCACATTAATCTAGCAAAATATGCTTGAGGAAATATGCTAAGGAAAATTCAAGAACATACTTGGGCTCTTTTAATGTTATGTAACGATCACCAGAAGTTTTCAAAGTGAGTAATACTTTTAAGAAAGATGAGCATTATTAATAAGGAAAAAATCTTCTTAATGGTATAAGAAAGAAGAATGACACAGAGAGAGAGAGAGAGAGAATGAAATACAGCAGAAATCCTCAAGCTGCAATGAAAGGCCTCATCTCTCTAAATCATACTTTCCTTATCTGCAGTGTATTTTTCAGATCTATTCGTGACCCCCTGTTCTGTGGACTATGACTTGGCTGAAATTGTATTATGAGAACGGAGACACTTCAGGAAATAGAGTGATCTGCTTTGATAAAATATGTTTATTTTAAGTGTTTGATATGAGAGCCTGTGCTGCAAAGAATTTCATTGCCCCAAAGGAAGCCTAGCCTTTACCCTTGCCTGCTGGGAGGCAGTCGTTGCTTGTCTGCGAGCCTTGGAGTAAGTGGATGGTGACAGCATGTTTAGAGTAGGGGCGGACCATGCCTGAGAGTGATGGTGGGTATGCCAGAAAGACCAAAGGCATGCTGTAGAGAAGTAGCTTTAAGTACTGAAGTATCAATCAGTCTAGAGACTGAGATCCCAACCACATACACGTCACTCAGTCAATCAGTCAGGTCCACATGATGAAACTCCAGTAAAGATTCTGAACTGGAGGCACAAGTAAGCCTCCGTGGTTGGCAGTCCTCTCACACGCTGATGCCAGGAGGGCAGCAGGGGAAGGACGGAAGTTCTGTGTCTGGTCCATCTCCTGGGCCTGCCTCATGCATTTCTTCCTCTGGCTGATGTTAATGTTTGCTTTTGAGGAAGTTGTTACAAATATTTATCTCCAATAATTTTGCTTGTGCTCAATACTGTGAAGTCTTTGAGCAGCAGGAATCATAGGCCATTCAGATTTGTGAATACAGGACCCATCACAAAATCTGAATTATAATAAATCAGCATGTCCTTGAAGGAAAGAATGAGCAAATTGCTAATGGGATTGAATCTTTCAGGAGGACCTAGATTCAGGGAAATAAAGTATTACAATGGTGCAATTAAATAGCAGTAATAACTATAATTTATTGAATGTTTATTTTTAGGTAAGGTATGATGTACAAAAGATCAATTTATATGCATTTATTCCTCATGACACACTCATAACACAGGTGTAATGATTAAACACAGCACAGAATGGTCCAGTAACTTGCCTGTCTTGCAGCTGGTAGAACCTTCTGAAGACACTCTGGTCTCAGGTTCCAGTTATTCACCACATGTACATCATTGTTTATCATTAAAAGACATAGAGGAATTAGAATAGAAAGCAAGCAATAAGGATGAAGCTAAAGGTCAGTATGAAGATAGGATTCACAGGATTTAAATCCAGTGAAATGACAATATGAAAAAAACTAAAAATCAGCCCAAGGCGTATCATTTGAAATTTTCCATGTAAAAATATTTCTTGGTTACCTATCATGTGACAGGCACTTTGATAAGATGCCGCAGTCCACTTTCGAATAAGGAGGCTCCTGCATAAGATAGGTAGCACCAAAGGTCGAATTACACAATAGGCAGAAAAGGAAAAATAGAGAGAAAAGAACAAATTTACTATTGGGTTCATTATGATTTTTGTTGTGTAGCAAGATACCTTTTCAATATTTTCAAGAGCATTTCAGTTTTATTTCCTTCTAAATACTACTGATATTGATAATTACCACAGATTGAGCAACCACTTTATGCATCACACTGTGCAATGCAATTTACATATAATGTCTATTTAAAATTCACAGCACATGTTAGGATACAGATTCTACAGAAAAGGAATCAGACTTAGAAATTAAGAAATGTTGCTAAAAACTGCTTTGTAGACAAAAGAGCTCAAAACTGTCAGTTAAAATCTGTCTTCTTAATCTATAATCATTGCCTTGGAAATATATGATTCATTTAACTCTATAGTCCCATTAAAATTTACCTTTAATCATTCAAATGTCACCATTCAATTCAAGATTTAGGAGACTATGGACATCTGAAATTAGGTAGAATTAAGATAGAAGATACCATAAATTGTAACTCTTTCTTGCCATCAAAATTATGAGAAAAATTCATTTTGCTGCAATCACATTCTCTTGAATCCTAAATGAATCTAATTATTCAGAAGCAAAAATACCTCTCTGGAAGTCTAGAACATTTCATCAAATATGATTGTCAATTTGCATGACACATTAATTTGGCCTATATTAATCAATAATTTTAAAGAAAAATGGATTACATATAGTCAGGATATATCATAAATCACAGAAAACCATAAAACATGGCAAAAATCTATTTTAGGTCATCTAGCCCCACTGAACAGGGCAGTCAGAAGAGAAAGAAAAGTTGGTGAGATCATAACTCTTCACTGTCTTGAATTTCATTAAATTGAAAAATAAGCATTAGGCAATAGCCTCATTTAATATTTCCCTGTCTAGTTTCCACTATTAATGTGGTCAGGTTTTATTTTTAATGGAAATATGATAAAGTTCAAAGACTACAAAAGTAGAGTCTTGCCCCTGTTACTAACTTTATATGTATTATGAGCAAATTGGTTAACCTCTGACCATAGATCATGTGTCTGGGAGAGCAAAAGAAGAGTCATGTAGTTGCTTTTTGTCAGTATTTGCCCGATATTTGTCTACGTCCAAGGGAAGACTAGTAGGAAGAGTATTGTGATAAACTAGTCAGGCAAGACACATAGGTGGCAGTAAAAATGATGGTGGGAAATAAGGTTCTGAATATGTATCAGAGTTAGAGCTGACAGAACTTTTTGATGCTTTTGAAAAGCAGGAAAAAAAAAAAAAAACATTGTGAGGCCCGCAAGAGATTTAACTTGAGCAATTGATAGGGTGGAATTAGCATTTCCTGAGATGGGGAAAAATTTAGAAAAGCAACTTTGGAGGGAAGGAAGGAATCAAGAGTTTGGTTTTGCATACAGTCCCTTTGAGAGATCTTTTAGATATTCAAACAGAGACATTCAGTCCGCAGTGTCTGTATGTGTTTAGAATGATACAATTCCAAGATCACAGATAAATCAAAATAAAACTTGTGTTTATTTATTCACATGATAGAACACTTAGAACTTAATTCAAGTAGATTGAAAAAGTGTACTAATATAATAAAATGATGAGAATATGGAAATTGTGAAGATAAGTGGGGGAAAAAAAAGAGCTGAAGACAAAAAGCATAGCAGAACAATAGGAACTTGTAGAGTGGAGGTGTTGTCCCTAAATAACATCCCTCTCCAGTTTATTTTTTCTCCCAGTTCAAATTTAACCCATGTGGGAAGAAAACAGTACTCTAAAGAGGAAGAAAAAGTCTGATCATGCCTTTTCCAGATCAACACGTCAAACACTACACTGGATCAAACTTTATTTATTTATTTATTTTGAGGTTCTGTAGGTTGAACTTTTTTGTTGTTGTTGAAGTACAGTCACTTACAATGTGTCAATTTCTGGTGACCAGCACAGTGTCTCAGTCACGCATATACATATATATTCATTTTCATATTCTTTGTCATTAAAGGTTATTACAAGGTATTGAATATAGTTCCCTGTGCTATACAGAAAAATTTGTTGGTTTAAATCTATTTTTATAGATAGTGGCTAACATTTGCAAATCTAAAACTTTAAACTGCTCTTATATCAAATCCAAAATCCTTTACGTAGGGAGGAGATTAAGGACCTTCTGCAATTTCTTACCACTTTCATTCAGCACATCTCCCTTCTCACCCTCCGGTTAACTCTGGTGTTCTTGGCCCCCTTGCATTCCTCTAGTGCTTCAAGGACCTTGAATCCAAGGTCTTCTGTGTACTTCTCTTTCATTCTCCCTCTAGCCTACCGTTAACTTTCAAGTCCTCCAAAATATCATATCCTCAGAGCATTTCCTTCCCTACTTCCTCTAAATTATTATCCAACCTCCAGGTACAAAATCTGGTGTATGCTACGCTCTTATTTTATGGATCTTATTAATGATATGACCAACTAATCAATTATGTAATGATCTATATGAATACAGTTTGTCCTGCGGGATGGCCAGGTCCATAAGGGCAGGATACACATCTGCTAATTCACTCTTTGAGATGCAGCACTTAGAGTGCTTTGCATGTAGCAAATGCCAAGTCGTATGCAACATACATACAAGGAAAAGAAGAAACAAACCATTGTTTCAATATAATGTTAAGAGTTCATAAAAGAAGGAGGATGATTGTAGAGATAAGACACAGGTGGAGATCTTCCCAGATGCCTCAGTCTGAGAGAAGCAGGCAGTGGAGATAATGTATGGATAAATCCTGCATTACATTTATTGAAGTTAGACTGAGCATTGTAGTGATTCTTACCAAGAATGGACAGAGGTAACAATCACATTGTGTTTTGTTCTTTCTAGTGATCCTAATTTAGGCGTAGGTTGAAGGTTTTAGAAAACATATACATTTTTATGACTTATATTAAAACTTCTTCATTAGACATGTCTTGGGAGGGAAAAAATCCATGGAAAATAGTGTGGTGCAAAGATCACAGACTTCAGAGTCAGAGCTTTGTTCCTATCAGTATCATTAATTTGTTGATACTGGAATAGTCGTATTTAGATCACCTAAATGTTGGCTTTTTCTATCTGCAAAATGAAGAAAATAAGCATTAACCAGATTTCTCTAGTTCTTTTAACATTAAAATCTCATGCTTTAAATTGTCTTTAGATTTAGATCAGTCAACTCTTAGTGGCTTGATGTTTTGCACATTAATGCTATTTATTTCCAGTAGTTAATTTGAAGTTCTTTTTACTCCTAGTCTTTTTTCATAGAGTGATCTAAATAGAAATACCTAAAAAAATAATATCTGTTGATATTTCTGTGTGGCATAAAAAATCCACAGGTATGTCTTACTGGGTAGAATAATTAGTGAATTAAATTTATAAGAGAATTAAGAGAGTTTTCATTAAAATTTACATTAATATCTATGAATGTGTTTGATTCCATTGGATAAATACTTAATATTGCTATCCATTTAAAGAGGAAATTAATATGACTGAATTGGGTCAAATTGATAATCCAAACACAAATAATTGAATAATTTTCAATTTTATAAGAGTGAAACAAATATAGAAATAAAAAATATAGGTGGCAAATTATGGGATGAATTAGGAAATTTTATAGGTTGAAACATCAAAAATTACACTGGACAAAGTTAGAAAGACTTTCTTCAAGGCTATGGTAATGAGAGAGGGACTGGAATGCATTCTTACTAAGCTCTGATGAAACTAGAGTTGCAGGGGATTTTTCTTCAAAGGTCGGGGGTGGGAGGAATCATAAGTCATCTGTGTTTGCAAATTGGTTACTCAGAGGAAAAGTAAACTTTTCTCATATGTTCCGGATAGGAGGTTGTTTTATAAGTTGGACAGCGTGCCTCTGGGGGTTAGGGTCTTCCCCGAACATGGAAACTGGGCCATGAGTGGCACTGTCTTCTCTAATGACTGCATTTCAAAGGGAAGGTTCCCTGGTGTTCGAGAAAGAGCCTTAAGGTCGTCAAACTGGCAAGAGAGCTTTTGAAAGATTTACACCTCAAAGGGGCAGAGAAATGATTTCCAATCACAGGTTCTTTTTAAAATAGACAATTTAAGAAGAGGGAAGGAAAGGATCTCTGCACTTAGACCAGGTGGGCTCCTCAGGGGTGGGGGGAGGGGGTCAGTGACCCAGAGGCAGGAGGAGGCGGCTTGTCTCAAGTTCAGTCGAGCTGAGGGAAACGTAAGGCCGTCCTGGCTGAGATCTGTAATTCAGAAAACCGTGAAGAGGCTGCTGTATTTTACATGAAGGGGAGAAAATAAAATGTCTCAATGCTAATAATGGAAGATAGATTCAGAAAATAGATGTAGAAACCACTGAATTCTGTTGAGTATTGAGAATGTTAATCACCATTTTAAGGCACCATTTAATGCATGTAAAAGGCAAATAACACTTTTGAAGACTTTTATGGGGAAAAAAGGGATTTTAAAGGGATAAGTAGATACCATTGAAAACTAACTGTTGATGAAATAAATAGCTATTCAAATATATTGATGACAGAAAACTCAGAGTCCTGAAATTGGAAAAAAAATTTCCCAAAAATGTCAATGATATTAACTGAAGAAAATTTAGAAATAGCTGGACTGTCTATCTCCCTCCATTCAAGAGTTTGTTTTTCTTCTAGTTTTGGGTTTGATAATCTCTTTCAAAAATCTTCAGAAAGAAAAAAATTAATTCATCAAAAATAATTGACTGCATAGTACTTGTTAGCAGGTTTTCACAGACATCAAGTACCCCTTCCTCTGCTAGAAGGTTCACCAAAGTGGGTGAAGTGGTTATACAGTCTGTTAAGTGGAGAGGATGCGCCAGTGACCCAATCAAATCTCCATTTCAAAACTGGGATGCTCATTCTCCCAGCTTCTGAGGATGTTGCCTGGCTGGCCGACCTCAGCTGAAACCTTCTCTGGGAATTGCTCATTTCACAATTTACTACCTCACCCAAGATCACGTTCTTTTCCTGGTGACACTAAATCCACCCACTAGTCCACGAGGGAGGAAAGAGACGAGAATGTAAATGAATAGCCCTCTGCTCAAAGTGGGATGGCTTTGAAGGCCAAATGCAATTCCAGGGCAGCCCTGGGATCAGCTGTGGCCTTTTCCGCAAGTGCATTTCAGTTCACCTTCTCTCTCTGATCCCACTTCTTTTTCTCCTTCACAATGAGCCAACCTCCGGTACACAAGTCTCAACCTGAGCTCGCTGCTCAGGAGACCCAGCCTGTGGCAAGTGGTTCTAAAACTTGCCTGAGGAAGTTGACTCTAGAAGGATATTTTAGAGCTGTTACTCAGCTGCCAGCTGGCAATCAGGACCCCCCCCCGCCCCGCCCCCCCTTACTGCTGGCAGGAGGAGCAGTGATCTTCCCTCACATGCTTTTTCTGGTATTATTACTGAAAATGATTTTCTCATGTAAAGTAAGGGATTAAAAAGTAATCCACCCCAGGGTCAAATACACTAGGTACCTCACAGCATAGACAGATCATTGGAAAACTATCCAAAAAGACTCAGCCAGAAGGGTTTGTTCAAGACCAGATAGCACCACATACATGCCAAGCACTCTACTTTGTGCTGATACACAGGTGACTAATCTCAGGGAGTGTTTGGAGTAATAGCAGAAGAGAGAAAATTCAATAAATATAATAATAAGCAGGAATCTCTGTTCTGTTCATCGATTTATCCTGAATGCCTATTCTAGTGGACATTAAATAAATATTTTGAATGAATATATGCTGTGGGGAAAACGTGCACAGTTTACAGAGGAGCATTTCAGGAGAATTGTCAGATGTCAAGATGAGGGGGGCAGGAGAAAATGTCTCATAGAGGAGGTGCTATGAGCTGCCTGACATTCACAGACCAGTGAAAATAAATGACTGTCATTTCTGTCACTACGGTTTTGGGTGATTCTTTACACAACCTTATTGTGACAATGGCTGAACAATACAGATGTGGGGAGGGTTTGGGAAAGGGGCGACTAGGAACTGGGAGGTGACAGATTAGCAGGCAACCACAGTGGGACCAGGCAAGAAGTCATCAGTCTTGAACCAGGGCAGGCACAGCAGTAAATAAGAGGGGACTAAACTCAGAAAAGAAGCCCAAACTGTATGAACAGATGACAATTTCAGATGGTTTCAATTTTAGAATTCTATATAAGTTAAAAAAACCCTCTCCCAATAAATAGTACTAACTCCTTTTCAGAATTGGTGCATTTGGAGAAAAGCCAGTATCCATGGAAAGTTCAACTGCAGCATCACCATTTGGTCGTCAGTATTGATCCAGGGACACTGAGTGGGTCCCTGCATTCCTGGATGCGAACATCAGTGAGATGTGACTTTATAGCCATCTCCAAGCCAGTTGCTCTGTCTACTGCCAAGAGTACAGAAATGCCAGACCTCCCGGCACTATAAATATTTGTACATGTCAGAAATGGAATGAGGCTGTTAAAAAAGATATGCAAATATAATCCAAGGCAGAGTTTTCTTTCCTAGGGGGAAAGTAAATTACAACCTTTCATAATGAAATTAATGTTTATAAGCACATGCACTAAAATCAAATTCATAAGCTAACTCTTTTAAGATGGAATCCTCCTTAACATTTATTAAAAATTATTTTGTTCCAGTTTTTAAATGATTTCTTGGTGATTTGCAATGGATTCTTATTTCCTACAGCATGTGTAATTTGCATTAGTCTCCATAAAAAAAAAATAAGGAGCAGTTTTTCAGTTTAGTCGAAATAAGAAGAGTAAGATTCTATGAATTTCTGTGATATTTGGCATTTTCTCTGACCTTTTACAGCTGTGTAGAATCATTTTTTTCTGTGGTTATTTTATTTTGCACTTTTCTTCGTGCTACATAATCTTGTTTCTGGAAGAAGGTTTCAACTTATGTGGTCTAATAAGTACCAACAGGGGGTCCAAAGATCCTAAGTGTTTGCAAAGATAATAGTTGGATTTAAGAGTGATGTTTCACAAGCCCAAAGCCTAAATATAATTAGATACAAATATTTCATCATGTAAGATGGGTACACATACACCTGTTTTTTGTTGGAGTTGAGCTGTATGTACTTATATTAATTCTGTATGGTCGCACTAATTGTCTCATTCTGAGCATGATCTTAGATTTGCAGCTAGGTGCACAATTTAAAAATCTGATAACTAAAAAATAAAAAGCAAAGTAAGTAGGATTGAAATGTAGACTTTATGAGCCACTGCATAAGTTTAATTTTCTTAACTTATTAAAAACAATACTTAGGGTCAAATGATTAAACAAATTATCTAAATGGCATTTAACAGTGAATTTTCTTACTGATTCATTGGTTCGCATAGAACCTTTTCATTTGGTAGTATGTATTCAAGCTACCAAACATTCACTCCAACCCAAGTCTTAAAAACTATCCTGAGAAAGTAACTTGAAGTACCCAGCAATCTTACATACCAGTATTTTAATTAAAATGTGTAATAATGAAATAGAAAACAGGTAAATAAGAGAAAGCAAAACAAAGAAAAAGAGACTAAAGGTAAAGAAGCAGTATATAAATGTAAGCGGTGATTTATCCGTCTGAATACGTACCCATCATAATAACGTTTACTTAAAGGGTATTGTAATGCACGAAAGGCCTGTTCTATAATACTAAGGGAAAATTACAAAATGCAAAATAATATCTATAGTTACAAACATTAAAAATGCTGTCTGCAATTTAAGATAGATTGGACATAAAATATACAAATATATTGTGAGTAGCTCGACCTGTTTCCTTTTTATAACTTTCTATTTGTAACATTAATTTTCCTATATAGTACATATAACAATACCTGATAAATATCTCAATACAGCAGTTCCTCCACATTTTCATATCTAAGCATCTTCTTAACTGAAAGAAAGTTATTTCACTACACCTACTTAACATGTATTTATAAAATTACTTAATGTTATTAATTTCCATTGAACTTTTTCTAGGTACATGACAAATGTTTTTCAGAACATGACCCAAAGAATGTCAGTATTGTGGTTTGATTCCTATAACTGAATTTATTAAAACATAGAATGTTTGCCTTGATGATTTGACTTTTACATGAAATTCATTCTCTGATCATATTACTTGTAGGATTTTCTGGCCATGTCAGTCATTGTTAATACTCAATTTTTTATATAAACAATGCTGGGAGTCTCTCCAAAGGAGAGAGACAGATTTTCCTCAATGTCATTTGCCAGTTAAATCACTGAACCAAAGACCTTTGCAGAAAATTTAGCTGTGTTTAGGATGAAGCATAATGGTGAAAACATACGGAATTTTTAATCAAACAGATCTGACTTTGAATCTTGCTACTTGCCATGTAACCATATGAGCTAGGTATTACTAATATTATTATCATTCACATTTTACAACTGAGGTTATGTAAGCATACAAAGGTAAAATACTTGTCTAAATTCACACTAGTGTGTGTTTTAGACCAGATTTAATCCAAGCTTTTGATTTTACAGGTGACAGGCTTACCTACCGTGTTATAGCAGCTGCTCACTTTATGTCTCTGAGGCATATGCAGAGCCACATACTTACGTTTAGGGGGAAATTGTGAAACAGCTGCAGTAAATAGTAACTCTTAGTCATGTATCCACAAGTAGTAGTAGTAGTAGTAATTAATAATAATAATAATAACAATAACAATAATAAACAATACAGACCTCCTCCTTTTATTTATTTTATTTTTTAACATTTTTTCTTGATTTATAATCATTTTACAATGTTGTATCAAATTCCAGTGTAGAGCACAATTTTTCAGTTATACATGAACATATATATATTCATTGTCACATTTTTTTCTCCATGAGCTACCATAAGATCTTGTATATATTTCCCTGTGCTATACAGTATAATCTTGTTTAACTATTCTACAATTTTGAAATCCCAGTTTATCCCTTCCCACCCTCCACCCCCTTGGCAACCACATGTTTGTATTCTATGTCTATGAGGCTATTTCTGTTTTGTATTTATGCTTTGTTTGTGTGTTTTTTTGTTTTTGTATTTGTTTTTAGATTTCACATATGAGCGATCTCATATGGTATTTTTCTTTCTCTTTCTGGCTTACTTCACTTAGAATGACATTCTCTAGGAGCATCCATGTTGCTGCAAATGGCATTATGTTGTCGGTTTTTATGGCTGAGTAGTATTCCATTGCATAAATATACCACTTCTTCTTTATCCAGTCATCCGTTGATGGACATTTAGGTTGTCTCCATGTCTTGGCTATTGTAAATAGTACTGCTTTGAACATTAGGGTGGAAGTGTCATCCTGAAGTAGGGATCCTTCTGGATATAAGCCCAGAAGCAGGATTCCTGGGTCATATGGTAAGTCTATTCCTAGTCTTTGAAGGAATCGCCATACTGTTTTCCACAGTGGCTACACCAAACTGCATTCCCACCAGCAGTGTAGGAGGGTTCCCTTTCTCCACAGCCTCTCCAGCATTTGTCATCTGTGGATTTTTGAATGATGGCCATTCTGACTGGTGTGAGGTGATACCTCATTGTAGTTTTGATTTGCATTTCTCTGATAATTAGTGATACTGAGCATTTTTTCATGTGCCTATTGATCATTTGTATGTCTTCCTTGGAGAATTGCTTGTTTAGGTTTTTGCTCGTTTTTGGATTGGGTTGTTTGGTTATTTCTTATTAAGTCGTATGAGCTGCTTATATATTCTGGAGATCAAGCCTTTGTCGGTTTCATTTGCAAAAATTTCCTCCCATTCCGTCGGTTGTCTTTTTTGTTTTACTTCTGGTTTCCTTTGCTGTGCAGAAGCTTGTAAGTTTCATTAGGTCCCATTTGTTTATTCTTGCTTTTATTTCTATTGCTTGAGTAGACTGCTCTACTAGAACATATTTGAGATGTATGTCAGATAATGTTTTGCCTATATTTTCTTCTAGGAGGTTTATTGCATCTTCTCTTATGTTTAAGTCTTTGATCCATTTTGAGTTTATGTTTGTATATGGTGTAAGGTAGTGTTCTAGCTTCATTGCTTTACATGCTGCTGTCCAGTTTTCCCAACACCATTTGCTGAAGAGACTGTCTTTATTCCATTGTATATTCTTGCCTCCTTTGTTGAAGATTAGTTGACCAAAAGTTTGTGGGTTCATTTCTGGGCTCTCTATTCTGTTCCATTGGTCTATATGTCTGTTTTGGTACCAATACCATGCTGTCTTGATGACTATAGCTCTGTAGTATTGTCTGAAGTCTGGGAGAGTTATTCCTCATTCCTCTAGCCTCTTTTTTTCTCTTCAGTAATGCTTTGGCAATTCTAGGTCTTTGATGGTTCCATATGAATTTTATTATGATTTGTTCTAGTTCTGTGAAATATGTCCTGGGTAATTTTATAGGGATTGCATTAAATCTGTAGATTGCCTTGGGCAGTGTGACAATTTTAACAATACGGATTCTTCCAATCCAAGAGCATGGGATATCTTTCCATTTTTTAAAGTCTTCTTTAATTTCCTTCATCAATGGTTTATAGTTTTCTGTGTATAATTCTTTCACCTCCTTTGTTAGATTTATTTCTAGGTATTTTTTTACTTTGGGTGCTATTTTAAAGGGGGTTGTTTCTTTACTTTCTTTTTCTGTTGATTCATCGTTAGTGTAAAGAAATACAACTGATTTTTGAACATTAATCTTTTAATCTGCTACCGTGCTGAATTCTTCAATCAGCTCTAGTAGTTTTTGTGTGGACCTTTTAGGGTTTTCTATATATAGTAACATGTCGTTGGCATATAGTGACACTTCTACCTCTCCTTTTCCAATTTGGATCCCTTTTATTTCTCTCTCTTGCCTGATTGCTGTGGCTAGTCCTTCCAAGACTATGTTGAATAGGAGTGGTGATAGTGGGCATCCTGGTCTTGTCCCAGATTTTAGTGGGAAGCTTTTGAGATTTTCACCATTGAGTACTATGCTGGCTTAGGTTTGTCATATACAGCTTTTATTATATTGAGATATGTTCCCTCTGTACACACTTTGGTGAGAGTTTTTATCATAAATGGGTGTTGAATTTTATCAAATGCTTTTTCTGCATCGATTGAGATGATCATGTGGTTTTTGTCCTTTCTCTTGTTGATGTGATGTATTACATTGATTGATTTATGTATATTGAACCACCCTTTTGTCCCTGGGATGAACCCCACTTGGTCATGATGTATAATCTTTTATGGTTGTTGGATTCTATTTGCTAATATTTTGGTGAGGATTTTGGCATCTATGTTCATCAGTGTTATTGGCCTATAGTTCTCTTTTTTGATAGTGTCTTTGCCTGGTTTTCGTATCAGGGTGATAGTGGCTTCATAGAATGAATTTGGGAGTATTCCCTCCTTTTCAATCTTCCGGAAGAGTTTGAGAAGGACTGGTATGAGTTCTTCTTTGTATGTTTGGTAGAATTCCCCGGTGAAGCCATCGGTCCTGGACTTTTATTTGTAGGGAGGTTTTTTATTGGTATTTTGATTTCATTTCTAGTGATCAGTTTGTTCAAGTGTTCAGTTTCTTCTTGATTCAGTCTTGATGGACAGTATGTTTCCAGAAACTTGTCCATCTCCTCTAGGTTATCCAGTTTGGTTCCATATAGTTTTTCATAATTTTCTCGCAGACCTCCTCTTTTTAATGTTAATTTATCGGTTTGCTTTTTCTAGCCAATATGAGTAAAGACACATTGCCAGCCATTGTTAGAAATTTTCAGTATTTTTTCTTCTTTTTTTTAACCCAGAGTCTTGACCAAACCAAACAATGTTTCTCCATACAACTGAGTAGAATGAATAGTTTTCCCCCTCTGGTTAATATTTTCATTCAGTTTCAAACTTTTGAATATACAGATTAATGTGTAGGAGCTTATTTCCAATTCTACACATCATGTAGGCTCAAGATTTGTCTCCTTTTTCCATGTGATTAGAATGCCCCAAACTCTTCTGTTAGAAACCAACAATCCCTGCAAAATAGCTACTGACTGCAAGGTCTGATTGATACCTCATGGCCTGATTTTTCATTCTCTTTTCATTTGTGAAAGGAAAATAATTCTTCATCTGCACATCAGTGCTTGCATACATATATTTTATCTTTTTCACACATATACCTACAGACACACACTAACATGGGGTGGAATATAAAAGTTTTCTGATACTTTGATAACAAAGTTCAATGTCAAGTTGTAGAGGATTTTACAAAGTGATGTTTGTTGCTAGATTAGCATAAAGTATAGCTTAAAACCTATAAACAAGAATATTTTATTCTGGGTTCATAAGCAGAAATCCTAATATTCAATCAACCTTCTTGAATTGATTTTAGAGATTTCTACAAGGAGTTATTTCCTTCTACTTTTTCATCGGCATTCTCTCTTTATTAAGACAAAGTTCGTTATTTCCCAAGGAAAACCATACTTTTTTATGGAATATATTTTAAATGCCTTTGTGATAAGAAACCCAATGATGTGTGTAATTACATGATTCCCTGACACACACAGACTTCTTCATGGACTACTTAACAGTTTCACATTTATTATCTCATTTTCATTCTCGAAATGACACTAAGGAATAATCAGGACAGGGATTAGACCTCACTTTGAAGATGGGAAAATACACAAAAAGGCAATGAGAGTTAACTGGCTTGAATTAGTGGTTCAACCAGGACATGCATCCAATTATCAGGTGCTATTTTTATTATTGTATTTATATATTTTTTCCTTTAAATGACTAATAGGATTTTCCCTGATAGGAGATTTAATAATGGAGCTATAAAATGGGACCATAGACAGCCACTTACTTATGCTTTTGATCACAATGATCTAAAGAGATGATCATTTATTAACTCATTCATTCAATAATTAACTTATTAAATATTTGACTATGTATTGAGTTTCTATAATGTGACAAAAATTAGGTGAGAAAGTATATGTTTTACTCTCATTTAAATATTTAAATGTTTTGCTCTCCAGGTAGGTCATATACTACCAGACGTAAGGAAGCATATTTTAATCAGCTCTGTTTCCACACTGTCAAGAAAGTTAATGACTCATATAACAGAGGTCAGTCAATAATAGTCATTGTTATTTGGTGCCATGGGGGAATCATGGCCCTCCCACAGAATGACACAGATGTATGGCTATATATTTAATTCCTACCCAACTTTTAAAGCCCTACATAAGATCCAACTCCCAGAAAGTCTTTCTCTAACTCTTCGTCATTACCCTGACCTTATTCTTCCAATCAATGTCAGGATACAGATTAAAATCGATGCAATTGTAGAGACAGTATTTGAAGTTATCTAGGAGAACAAGTGACGAGACTGCATTGCTTTAGCACTCCCCTTTATGTTACCAAATGTATGTCTTTGTATAAATTCATTTGTTAATGTGACTTCCTCATTTATTCACTGTAAGGACAGATTCCAGATTTAAATGCCACCCTACCCAGGACAAGTTTTGTAAAAAACATCATCCCTTTTTTGTTTGTCTACCCCAGGTAGACAATCAGATTTATAGGGTAGATCTTTTCTTCTGCTATAAATACATTTCACCACATGCATAGTATATAATACCTCAATCTAAAATGTTAATATAATAATTGGTTTGAGGAATAATCTGTCCAAATGTTCACAGTGTTAAGTTACTGTTAGTGGCTTGTAGAAATGTGGCGTATTTAAGCTTGTATCATGAATATAGATGGATAGAAGGAAAAGGTTAAATGACTGCCACAGCACGGAAGGTTAATAAAAAAGATACTTCATCAGTGCATTTAACATTTCGACCAAATTTTTATTTAAAAAATGAAGACATTCTTGCTGATCTAATATAAAAATCTGAAAATTCAAGTCTGGCACCTCAAAATCAGACACATACAGACTTGTTTCTCATTTCTACCATCTGCACTCTGTGGCTTTGTTTGAGTTTACATCCATTCATGATGTAATGATGATATAAAACAACCACCTTAGGAGTTGCTTTGGTGATTAAATGTTATATATATTGATGTATACAATTTATATATAAATACAATAAAAAATGTAATTATATATTTAAATATAATAGCCTCAAAGTGTATGAGAAAACACAGGTACTTGTCAAATTATTACATTTACCTAAGTTTCTCCTCCTTTAAGCACACTTTAGAGCAATACGTGTAAAACAGAGATAACAGTAATTTATTATCCCATCAGTGAGGCTCAGGATACTTGTGCTGTTTTACCATGAATCCAGGAAGTCGAAGAGTGTTTACAAGCTTTAAAAACGTCATCTCCTAGTTAAGAAAAATACCCATCTGTGACATTATCCTTTACAACATTAAGACCAATTAAAATATAAAATGTTACCTGGTTATGATCAAAATAGAACAATTTTAAAGTTACGAATTTAGTTATTTTAATCAGAACTTTAGGTACAATATTAAGATTGCAACAGTTAAATGTATCAAGAGATCATTAAACAAAATTGGTGAGATAAAGTAAAAGAAGGATCTAAGAAACTCAGCTTTCTCCCCAAATAGTACTTAAGGTCATATATTTCAGATCAGACACAAGGAAAATTCCACTAAGTATGAGCAGTAATTTTCATGTTCTTTATCAAACAGATTATTACACATTTTTTGTTGCTTAGATTTTACTTTAATGTATTGCATGAGAAGTCAGATAGAAATTACTCCTTTTATCTGCTATTTCCTGACATTTTCTCATGACACTGTGTAATGAGTCTCCAAGAAGAAAATTATCTGTTCTTTACATTCCACTATAATCAAACAACATTTCTATGAGTAAAAACTTTCCTCCGCCCCAAATCATCACCATACACCAGCCTTAAATTCAATGCATTGAACTGTGGCCAACGGCAGGCGTGGTGCAGCCTAGTAAAATGCGGATTCTCAGACTGAGCCTTTGCATCGGGAAAACCATGCATCTTATTAAGCCTCAACATGCCTGCTCGGTGATTCTCTCCCTCTCACCAGAAAAGATGGATGAGACGCACATTATGTCCATTCAGCAAACCAGCATTTATTAGCACTAAGTGGAAACCGATAGAGATTCCGTCAGTCGGGAAAAAAATAAATAAATAAAGATACTAAACTATAAAATATAAAGAAAAACTACCAAGAGTATGTTTGAATGTACACACGCAAACATTTCAAAGAGCAAATTGGAAATGCCCAGTCAGTAAAATCCAAAGTTTTACATTTGTATTTTATAATGTTATTGTATGTAAGTTTTATTCACTTACTATTTCTAAGCAGCATCTGATAGACAGATAGATAATTCTAACCATTTGGGGAATTAAATATATCAATATTTCACAGTATGGTGAAACAAACATCAAAATGTTCAGGTGCTCAACATTTTCACTATTGTTAGATAAAATGAATGTCTAACTATTGCAATCCCCACAAGCTTCTTTATTTTAGAGATGTAACTATTGTGTGCTTTTATTTTCATTACAACTGGTAACTAAGCTCTTATCTAATGAATTTATGTATGTCTTTTAGCTACATGTTAAATTAGGAAATCATTTAGAAAAGGATGCTTCACATGCATTCACAATGTGGACCCTCATAAAGAGTCAGGATTTCTTTGGGCCTGGGTGGAATGTTTCACGTAGAGTGTTTGGGTTCTGTAATTCAATGATTTTATGGAAATCAGATGTCAGTTCCGGAGAGGTTTCTCTCGGTCCTCCTGAGATATTGCTGCAAAGGCAGAGAGCTGTTAGGGGTCGCTAAGTTTCTTGTAAGGACTCAGCTTTTCTGGACATCTGACAAGCACAAATTAAAAGTTTGCTGATTCTGAGGTTTCAGGATCTCTGTCAATCCTCTGCCATCTAGTAGAAGAAGAAATAAAGATTGGTTCTAGAAAAAAGTCAGTTTGGGCTTTTTTAACTTATAAAATTTATATTGTTTTTGAAATTGTGCAAATAACACATCATATATTAACTGAAAAATAAAAATATTACAAAGCGAGCAAATAAAAAAAATAACACTATGAAGCAAAACTTGATAATGTTTTGACACTTTCACTTTCAAAGTGTCTATCATGAAATATGTAATGGGTAGAAATCAATTTATAATACACTTTTATCTTTTTTTACTTGACATAAAATCATGACTATTTCCACATGTTCAAAAGTTCATTTTAGTTTTTTAGTGTTTGTGTGCTTGTATCATAATTTATTAAATTAATTTCTTAACATCTGGGTGTTTGTAATTATCACTAGCTTTTTGTGATTGTCACAGACTCTAAGGTGGTCCCTATAAACATCATCTCCTGGTGTTCACACCTTTCAATAAATACTCCCTCCCTTTTAGGGTGAGCAAGACCTGTGACTTGCTTCTAACCAATAGAATGCGGCATAGAAAACGGCATGAGATTATGTTACATAAAATAGATATTATGTAATACCTATCTTGCTAGAAAATTCTCTGGCTACTTTTGAAGCAGCCAACTATCGTGCTAAGAGTTGCACAATGGAGAGGGCCACATAGCAAGACAATGAGGTGGCCTTGGGCTGACCACCAGCAAGATGTCAGAGCCACAGACCGGCAGTCTGCAAGGAACTGAATGCTGCCAAATGTGTGAGCTTAGAGGCGGATCTTCCCCAGTTGAGCCTCAGATGAGAACCCAGCCCTGGCCAAAACTCAACTACAGCCTTACACGAGGCCATGCTCAACCACATGCAGACTCCTGACCCACAGAACCAGCGAGATAATAAACACATGCTAAGTATGTGATGGTATTGCTATGCCACAAGAGAAAACTAGTAAAAATGTTATAAATAATGCTGCGATGAACCACATTATACAAAAATCACTGTTCTGCTCTAACTATACGTCTGAGGACACAATTTTAGAATAGATTATTAATTGCCTAAAAAGTATCAAACATTTTAATAATAATTCTGACTTTTTCAAAGTCTCTATCATACTATCCCAAAAGAAAAGAGTTCTCTATCAGAAAAGTGATTTTACCCTGGAAGATGTAAGATGTATGACAATGTCATCAACATTAGTGAAAAAACCACAATTAATATTAAATGTCGATTGCTACTGTATGCCAGACACAGTTCTAAGCACGTTACGTGTCTTAACTTATATTGGATTTGCTGACAATCGTGTGAGAACTATACTCTTATACCCAGTTTACAGACGAGAAACTTGAGGTGAAAGGGAGGTTTGCTAACTTGTCCAACATCATGAAGCTCCTAAAATGTTGAGGTGGGATTGTGAGCCAGGTGGGTAGGCTATAAAATCTGTCCTCTTATATACTTTGCTCATCTGCTTGCTAAGTAAATGGACAGTGTATTCCAACAACATACTATCAATATGTTAAAATATGCAAAATAGCACCAAAATAACCCTTAATTATCAGTTATTACTACTAGATTTTGTCGAAGTTCTGTTGAGCTAGGGCATTTATTCACTGCATATGACAGTTTGTCCATTCATTCATCAGGCAAATGTGAACTGATCATTTGCTAAGGACAGTTTCTTTTTTATTGAAGTACAGTCAATTATAATGTGTCAGTCTCTGGTGTACAGCACAATGTCCCAATCAGGCATATACATACATATATTTGTTTTCATATTTTTTCCATTAAAGGTTATTACAAGATATTGAACATAGTTTCCTGTGACATACAAAAGAAACTTTTTAAAATTTATTTTTATATATAGTGGCTAACATTTGTAAATCTCAAACTCCCAGCTTTATCCCCTCCCACCCCCTTTCCCCGGGAACTATAAGATTGTTTACTAAGTCTGTGGGTCAGTTTCTGTTTTGTAGTTGAGTTCATAGTGAAGGACAGGTTTTATACTGAGCTCTATGCATGATAGTAAAAAAACAAATAAATGGGTTCAGAGCATGCCTCTAGCATGGAAGACAGTATTATAAACAAAATCCCACAATTGTGAAGTGCTCTGAAACAAAACGCATGGCTATGTAAGAGGATGTAACCAGGAGATCTAGGGGGTGAGGTCAGGCGCCTTTGAGGAAATAGTCTATTCTGGCATCTGAAGGATGAACGGTAATCAGTTACACAGAGGAAAAAGAGGTTGACATTCCAGGCACAGAGGATGCTGTGTGTGCAGGCCCTATTCATAAGAAACATGGTTATTTTAAGGACTTGAATGATGACCTGTGTTGCTAAACCACACAAAGTGAGACAGAGAGTAACAGAAAATAGAGCTGGTGAGATGTGCAAAGGTAGAGCATGGAAAGTTATATAGGTCTACTAAATATTTTGGTCTTCGTTGTAAAAGCAATAGAAAATAATGAAATAGATTTAAACAAGGAACCCTCATGTTCGTATTCATATTTAACATAAGCTATCTCAGGATAACTCGGCTTGCAGAATTGACAGGTCACATGATATGCACCTATCCTAATAAGCTAGTTAACTAGAAGAAAAAAAATGGGGGCAAATTTAAAAACTATCTGCTTGTGAGCTGAAGACCAAATAACAGTGTCAGGAATTACTGGGATAGAATTCTGCAAGGATGGAGTCCCAGGGTGTGTCTTAATCTGCTCAGGCAGCTGCAGTAAAGCACCGTAGACCGAGTGGTTTATAACGGCAGAAATGTGCTTCTTATGGCTCTGGAGGCTGTGAGTATGAGATCAGACTGCCAGCAGAGCCAAGCTCTGCTGATGACCCGCTTCCTGGCTCACAGACAGCCATCTGTCCCCTGTGTCCTCACATGAGAGACGGGGTGGGGGAGCTCTCTGGGGTCTCCTGCATATGAGCACTTATCCCGCCCATGAAGGTTCTACCTTCATGACCTAATCAATCCCCAAAGGCCCACCTTCTAATACCATCATATCAGAAGTTAGGATTGCAATAAATGAATTTCGGGGAAACACAGGTATTCAGTCAACGGCAGAGTAGCATCAAGTCTGGGGATCTGCTTTTATCTCAGAGGCCAAGTGTAGCAGGGAACCTGAGAGTCTAGAGGCCGAGACTGGTTGTTAAAGCGTCTCCAGGTTAAGAGCTAAGGGATTGGCGTTCAGCTCCCTCTACGGTTTGGGGAATGGCCAGCCTTAGAGAGCCTTCTTCATGTGACACTGAAACAACCAGCGTCTCCTCCTAAAAGGAAGAAAGAACCAGGATGGAAACACGCACAGACTGCTGTGCAACTTGAAACTGTCTGTGAAAGTGGATTAGGAAGATCCTTGAATATGAATGTCAGGCATTAGCAAAAGCACATGCAATTCCTCATTAACACATTATCCTAGCTCTCGAGTTATTTCTACAAAAGTTTGGCAAATTCAATACCTGATACATTGAAAATAAAATCCAGACTCATTATATGACAAGAACACATGGATTTAAACAAAACAAAACAAAACATAAACTCTAGATATTTAGGTTATCAGAATCAGATTTTCAAATAACTATAATCACTATGTTCAAAAGAATTTTTAAAACCTGGCTGTGGTGGTGTAAAAGGTATTTGATTGACTGTCCCACCATTAACAACTGTAAATCTGGACAGGACACATAGAAAGTGTATAGCTTGATCCTAAAGGAATATGCAAGATAAATTCTACACGCATCCTAGATTTCTGCCTGCATGCATGTTCCAGACCATGGCACAAGGAAGGAGAGCCAAACACAGAGCAGGCACCTCCTGGGAGAGAGCTGTAGGGGTCCGTGTTTGGAGCTGCCAAGCTGGCTGGAATTCGTGGGGGCAAAGTTGAGCCAAGGAGGAACTGAGATGCTTCAAAACTGCCTAGGAACTGTAGTCTTTGAAAGAGTATTAAGCTGTGCAGTGCCCTCCATGGTCATGTAGTGTTTAATGTTATTATATTTTAAGTGAGAAATATGAAGAAAACTCCTTGCTTGAAGCAAAAGGCAAGGTGCAATAATGCAGTGCCCACCACAAACCCTGCTTTAACATCTTTATTGAAGTCTAGTGCATTAGTAGACCTCAGCATTCATTCTGCAAATTTCATGAGAAAGCCTACAATATCTGCTCCAAATCCCTAAAGCCTGTCTTATTAGGTAAATGTGGCTGAAAGACAAACAATAAAAAAATGAATTCAGAAGGTCCAATTTAGTATGTTCAGTTTACAGAGAATATTGAAGCTCTGTGGATATTTAAGTTCGCGCCACCATCCTCAAGGGTTTGCTACATATCCTGAAATGTCCTGTTACTCTCATGACTAACTAACTGTTAATGGTGTCCTATAAATTATAGATAGAATTTCTCAAATTTCTGTTCTCCTTCCAATATGACCCCAACCTCCCATTCAGGCCTCAGTCTCTGATGCCCTGGACCTCATACCTGATAACATTATTACAAAATAATTAATTCTTATATATGACTGGCTTTGCATTACTTAAATTTGAAATGTCCTTTCTCTCCTTGTCTCTTGCCTTCTTATAAAGCAACAAGGCAAAAACTACTTATCCTTCAAAGCCCAGTTTTTGATACTTTACCCAGAGTTCTTAGCGAGCATCTCCATAATAGCTTATGAAATTCCTCTTCCTAAAATCATCCTCTTAGTGTTTTTAAAAATGTCCCCATCCTTGAAATGAGTGAGAGGTTTAAGGACTTTCAAAACTTGCTACTACGTATTTCCTTTGAAAATTGCATTTTGATCTATCTCACAACTCATTTGAGATCTCATGTGTATCATATCTTGGCATCTCAGTCAAAACTCTCCATTTAAAATTCTGTCACAGAAATTGTCCCAGAGAGAATAATTGTTCTGCATGCCTGTCTTTCCCACCAGACCACAGGCTGGGACCACGTCTCAATCATCTTTTTCATTTTATTTAGATTATCACTCATATACCACTATCAAAGAAAGATGTTTGTTGACCATCCTATCCAGTGTAGCATTCTCAATCATTTGCCAGTCTACCCCTTTTCAATACCAGACAGAGCTAAAGATAGTATCTCATTCTGGAGTAAAATTCGTAAAGCCAGAGCTATTTACTTTTTTGTTCTTTTTGGTGTTTCTAGCCCCTCCTAATTTCTAGCATAAATCGCCAAATCAATAAGTATGCGCTGAAAGAAAAAATAAACAGATGAATAGTTATATAAACAAAAATAAGATGAATGAATATATACATAAATATTGGGTTAATAAATATTTAGTAAACATTTGTTGAATGAATATTTTTGGAATGCCTGAGATGACTGCCTTTAGGAGCAATAGTATAAGGAAACTTATTATTAGGAAACAGGGGGAAAAGGTAAAATTTTAAGCAGGAAAAGATACAAATTTCCATCTGTAATGCTGTTTATTGAAACACTTCTTCCGACCCTGACTAGTACCATAAAAATTGATTTTTTTACAGAAGTTTTACTATATACCCAATAATGTATGCTTCTCTGTTTTTCACACAACAGTATTACAACGTAGGCATTTAAAATTTCTTGACAGATAGTAATAGGAATGATAAATATAGATAACTTTATTGATTATTTAACTGTGTGTCAGGCTCTCTTCTGATTGCTCCCCACTGACTCATTTCATCTTCATAATGCGATGAACTAGATACTGTCTCACACTTCACAGGTATATAAACTGGAGCTTGAAGAAATTACACTACTTGATTAAATTCTAAGGGTAGCAAATCTCCATGTCTTATCCTGACTTTCTCTCCTAACTCCAAAGTCTAAGTTCTTCCTACTATGATAGGTTGTATTTCAACGTACATGGTGGATTAGTTGAAGTTGTACAGTTGTGGGGAAAAAACATCCCTCTAAACTTCTGAGAATACCTCCTATTCTTTCGTGCTGTTTTGGAAGATCATTTTACTTGAAAAGGCTGCATCAGTGTGGCTTGGTTCACTTGTGTAACGCTCACTCATTTCATTTGAGGTTGCCACTTGGTAAGCATCCCCATTAGAAATATCAAGAAACTTATCTAAGTCATAAAACAGTCAAGCACTGAAGCTTCCCATTTCACTCAGAACCTTGCCACCTTGCCTATGATTTGAACAAACAAAGGACAGTTTGGTGGATTAAAACAGCAAGGGAATGTGAAAATAAGAAGCAGTTCAATACAGAGCCCATGACAGACTCAGTCTTAAATATGTAGGAGTGGAGAGAAAGTGTACAAATTAATGAAAATTATATAAGTTATATAAATGAGTGGTAAAAGTACTCTCATCTCTCAAATTGCTACAACGTGGGATGACTGTGTAACAGATGTGAATAAAATACTCTTTTGAGGACATCCCTGAAAGGTCTTTATTCTTTAGTCTCTATCGTGATGCTGTAGGGCAGGAAATAATGGGAGGAAAATACACTGTCCATTTAATAAGTCTCTTTACATTTTAAATACAGCAATATCACGAAGGCTCTTCTCTCTGTTGTACTCGTTTGAGTGAAGCAAGGCCTTTTCCTTTCCTGGCTTATTCCTAATTAAAAGTGAAAATAACATCTCTTTGAAAAATTATTGTGTACATCAACAGAAAATTTCTGACACGACTCTTACCCCCACCACAAGACAGATTTTTTTTTATATTAAAGTGCTTTCGGTAGCTAGATATTATATTTACAACAAAATATATTACTTACGTGTTCATGTATTCAGTAAGTATGAATTTAGTTCCTACTATGTACCAGGCACTCATCTAAGCTGTGACAATTCATTGATTCGTAAAATAAATCATCTCAACACTTGAGGGATTTTCATTCTGGTTGGAGAAAAGAGAAAATAAACAGGCAAATGAACACAAAAGGGAGCACTGATAAATGCAGTGCAAGTAGAGACGACAGAAGTGGTATTGTTGGCAGGTGTGGGTTCTTTCAACTTCTGCAAAGGGAAGACGGGCACACACAGACACACACACACACACACACGCCCATGCACATATACACAAGTGGTCCCCTGACGGTTGTCATGCCAAAGCCTAGAGGGGTCTTGAAGAATGTGAAGAGTGAGTGTGAAGTCCCTGAGGTGGGAGCAAACCTTTGTGTTCAAAGGACAGAAAGTAGCACAGTGTGGCTTGATCACAGTAAATGGGTGGGTAAAAGGAACAGGATTAAGTCATCAGAGAGGACATTATAAAGCATGGTAAAAACATTTTACTTCATTATATTTTAAAAGAGGATTTTAAGGAGGGGAGTGACAGTATCTGATTAATTTTCTTGGCTTGAACTAAGTCTGTAACAATGAAATCGGTGAAATGGCAGAAAGAAATATATACTTTGGAGACAGAGGCTTCAGAATGTATTGATGCATTGGATGTGAGGGTTAAAGAAAGAACGAAATCAAGGATGACACTTTGGTTTTTGGCCTGAATGTCTGCGTGAATGGTGGTTCAATTTACTGCAGGCCAAGGAATCAATAGTTCTCCTATGGTCAGGGTAATCCCAAGAGGGTTAATAAATGAGATGTCAAGTAGACAGTTGAATATAACGAGGCAGAGAGAAAAGTCTGGGGGCTGGAAATACACACTTGAGCCATGGGTATATAAATAGTACTTACAGTAAGTGAGCTGCATATGATCATTTAGGAGAAAGTATAAAACAAAAGTAGAGAGAGAAGACCAAGTGCACAGCTCTGGAGCACTCCAGCATTTAGAGGTCTGGTAGGAGAACTTCCTTTTCTGCCCATGAAGGGTTAACTGTTACAGGAATTGCCACCCTGCCACAAATAACAAGAAAACTGTATAAAACATACAAAACAATTATTTTCAGACATCACAGAACAGTGTCTGATTGCAAAAATGTGATCCCTAAGAAAAGGGAAACCCATGACCCGAACCCTGCAGCTCCCCCCAGCTTACCACCTGGAAGCAGTTTCGAATCAGAGCCCAGAAATCTTGCCAAATTGAGAAGGCAGAGGTTGGATTTCAGGGAGACAGGCAGCTTGGATTTGTGGAGCTGAGTACTGCAGAGGAGTGTTTCAGAAAGAGAACTCTGCAAGTCTTCAGAAGGGTCTCCTTGAGACCTTGGCTGAATGGCATGATCTGGATGCACAGGCATGAGTTGAAACTCTCTGAGGGTGGGGAAAGAGCTGCCAGAATGCAATGAGTCTCAGATTCCTGCAGCTCACACTGGGTTGGAAAGATTCATGTTCCCAGCAGCCAGCAGGCAAAGACTTTGCCATCCGCAGATATCAGACAGTCATCTTATTAGAGTTGACTAAACTCTAACCTTAAAATCTGAACCAAACTTTAAAGTCTGAAAATGATCCAACTAATTACAAATCGTTTAACTATATTACAGATAAAGCCTCACACTATTTAAAGGAAGAAACAAAATCCAGCACCCAGAAACAAAAATTCACTATGTTTGGCATCCCATCAAAAATTATCAGCCATGCAAAGAAGCAGAAGAATATAAAACACAAGCTGAATAAACTTGATCAATAGAAATAGATCCGGAAATGACAGAAATACTAAAATTAAGCCACAAAACAACCATTATAAATGAGGTGCCATATAAAGAAAATGCAGAAAATATGAACATGAGAAAACAAATGGAAAATATATAAAGATTGAAATTTAACTCATAGAGAAGAAAAATACAATATCTGAAATTAAAATATCCCAAATGACATTAATGGCAGATTAGACCCCACAGAAGAAATATTAATGAACTTGAAAACATTCTACAGAACCGCTCAAAATAAGGTACAAAAATAAAGGTTAAAAGACTGAAAAACAAAAAACTGTAATACCTATGGGAAAATATAAAGTAATTCAACACAAATAAAATTGTCATCTCAAAAAATAGAAGCAGATAATTACTTAGATAAATAATGGACAGTTTTTTCCAAATGTGATGAAAAAATTAAACCCCAAGTTCTAAGCAACTCAGTGAATTCTAAGAGATTTTTTTAAAAATCACAACAAAGTTTATAATAATTAAGTTTCTGAAAACTAGTGATTAATTATATGTCTATACATAAATATTCTGTAGAATAAAGGAAATATTACATACAAAAATATATAAAGCTTCTTCAGAATTCTTTCAACAGACTTATTTTCATAAGCAAGCAAGCCAGGAGTAAATGGAGAAGATCTTTAAATTCTTAAAAATAAAAATAAAAACTTTCAAGCTACACTCTTTGAGAAAATGTCTCCCAAATTGAAGGAATAAATTAAAACTTTTTCAGACCAATCAAGTTGAAATAATTAATTACCAATGGATTTGGACTACAAAAAATTTTAAAAGGAAACTCTTCAAGAAGAGAAAAAATTATGCCAAAGGGACATGTCAATCAAAATGAAGATTACCAAAAATGTGAAATAAGTGAGTAATTGTGAAAGATGTTATTTTTATTCTGAATTTTTATAAAAGATAGGTGATTCTTTTAAACAAAAATAAGAAAAATGAATTAACTGTTTATAAGATGTAACAGAATAAGGTCAAAATTAAAGTATACTTTTGTAAGCTTTTAACATAGGGCATGAACTATGTAGTATTATTCAAAAACAGACTTTCCAATAGTAAAGAAGTTAAATGTATGTATTGGAAAAGTTTAATAGGAAAGAAGGAGGCTGCAAAAGAAAGAGCCAATGAATGTAAAGAAGGAAGCATGCAAAAAAGTACAGGATCAAATAAGCCTTAGGAGTTGAGGACAAAGAGGATGGTCATTTATGTCAAATATTGCTGGTAACCTCTCACTCATTGATTACAAGAGCTAAAACAAAAAAACAAAACAAAGAAACAATGAAAGCTGATGATGTGACAAGCATCTTAATACAAACTGGAAAAAAAAAAGAGAGACAAAAGGTCCTACCTTCAAAGATGTTTTATTTATTGTAAAGAGTAAACAGTTTGGGTAACAGAAGGACATGTATATTCAGACTGGGTGGGTAGCAGAGTGAAACGCTGGTGGTAACGAGGAGGTATTTTAATGTGATCACGGCTGCTTCTCTACAAGTTAGAATCAGAGTTGTTAGCTGATGCTGAGTGTTGAGGGTTGGGGAGTGCTGCTGAGGTTTGGAGGAAAGAGGAGTAAGAATACAGTGATGTCTTGGGAAGTGGAACAGGAAGTGTCCCAGGGAAGTACAGGAGGTTTGTCTTGTGTTGGACGATGGTTTGAAATCTTTGGTTATAAATATGAAGAGAGATTCAAACAAATGAAGCAGATAGTTTTAAGCAGAGGGGTGGTTTTTGTGGTGAGAAAGACAAGGAAGTTGAGACTGTTTGAGAAGAATCGATTATAGTGCTGAGCGATGGGTCATCCCAAGTCAGGAGAGGAGACAGGTGCTGACATGGGAAAGGGGCGATACACTTTTAAAAACAAATCAAACAGAGCTAGCAACAGGTGAGTGAATAAATGTCTCACTTAGGTCAGAAGACTGGCAGATAGTGTAACTAGAATCAGTGGGCTATCGATGGTGATCATCATAATGTGATGTTTGAAATCAAGAGTTTGGAGTGTGAATAGCTCTGGTTCCAGGATGTGACAGGAGGATGTGGCTGACATGGGCGATAAGGAAAAGATAATTTGAGTTCAACAGGTCAAGCAACTGAGATATCAGGGTGTTGCATGGGTCACCCACATAAATGACACTAAATCATGTCAGTTCCAGTGCTGTCTTCTCATAACATTTTTTAAAATTTAAAATCAAATGACAAACTGGAAGAAAACGTTTATGACATACATCACGGATACAGTGCCAATACCCCTAATATAAAAACACTTTTGAAAAGGAAGAGAAAGGAGTCGCTATTCTTGAAAGCCCCCTCTACCGTGGCCCTCCCGTGGACCACTACTCTAAAGCCCGGTAGCACACGCAGAGTAGTTATTTCAGGACTCTGACAAGTAAATAGGAATAGGAATGTTGGGAGTGAAGCCAGAATTCTGAATTTTTTTAGACTGACTTGTGTTCCCCGCAAATTTATATGTTGAAGTCCTAACCCCCAATGGGACTGTACTTGGAGACAGGGCCTTCTGGAGGTAATTAAAAATAAAGAGATCCTTTAAGGAGCTAATAAGGGCGAGATCCTAATCCAGCAGGACTGGTGTCCTTGTGAGAAGAAGCAGCAAGACAGCAGTGTGTGCAGAGAGGAAAGGCCATGTGAGGGCACAGCGAGAAGGCAGGGCCTACAAGCCGAGGACAGAGGCCCCATCAGAAGCCGGCCCTGCCCACGCCTTGCTCTTGGACTTCCAGCATCCAGGCCTACGAGAAATCAGTTTTTATCGTGAAACCACCCTCTCTGTGGTATTCTGTTATGGTAGCCTGAGAGGACAAAAGGAAATGGCATAAAAATATTCCAAGTGAAAAAGGAAAGAAACTGGCAATTCAAAATTCTATTTCAGTGGCCATACTGGTTATGAATTCATAAAAAAGAGACATTCTTAGATGAAGCAAAACTACTAGCATTTGTGCCAGCACACATTTTTTTTTTTAAAGAAATGCTAAAGAAGAATCGCAGATAGAAGGAAGATGTACCAAAAGAAAACTGGGAATATCGGGAACAAAAGAACTATAGTTTCTCTCTTTTTACTTGTAATATTTGGAGTTTTGGCAGTTTGTTTTCAGAGACATGGATTTTGTGTAGTTTTATTTTCCCGTTATTGTTATCTTGTACTGGTTTTTGGAGGAAATATTTGGAAAAGACCTAGGCATAAGCTTCCATTGTCTTGAGCCTGGAAGTCCCCAGTATGATTTCAGTTCCATCATCACCTCAAGGCTATGAGGTAACACAAATGCAGTTGCCTAACTCTGTGCTGTACAAATGAAAGCAAGATTAAATAACTTTAACCTCTCAAATCACCTTAGAAACAAGTATAGTTATATCAAATAAAGCATAAATTGACGCATTATAGACCTGTCTTCAGCTAATATATCACACTAGCTTTTTGGTTCAAGTATGCTTTCCGTGGCCCACTACTAAAATGATCTTTGGTAGATAAAGTATCTGATGTGAAAATTAGGGCATTGGTTGTACAAAAGTTAATATTCGAGTTAAAACACCTTCATGCTTATCACAAAGATAAGACCTCCGAATCTCATAGCACACTTCCACAGGCCTCCTCCAGGGGGAGCACTGCGGAAGCTGCATTGTTTTATTATCAAGCGTGGCACGCAGTAGACTCAACGTGTTTACACCATTATTTAGCAAAGATACAGAATGCTGGGCATGATTGTTCAGGTTGGCTTTTTGAGTATTTATTATATAGATTCCACTGAATAAATCAATATGTGGGAAAGGTAACCTAGATGCTTTAACAATTACAATCCAGTTAGGTAATATATTAACTTTGAAAGAGCTCATTATTTTAAAAACACCATCCTTCACAAAATAACGTCCGCAGCCACCAAACTAAATAAAAAAAAGTCAAGTTAGTTTTCAGCAAAGTTATCTAATAAATCAAGATATTACTCACATTGTCAAAAAAATTAAAAATCACAATGAAACTCTCTGAAGGAAGAAAAACGGCATGTCGTATTAAAGCACAGATTCCTTTCAACACTAAGACTAGAAGCCATATAAAGTCAAGGTGGCTGTGACCTTGCTTGAAAAAGAGAAGCCAGTCCAGATTAAAAGAGAGAAAAATGTACTAAAAGTTCACTGGAAAGAGGACGCCCCAGAGGTACGGAGAGAGGAACAGCAGCCTTTGTGCAATTTAATCTAAGCTGAGTTTTAATTAAATTTATTCTCTATGGGTTTCCTGAAATATACCTGATATCCTCCTATTTTGCTGACCAACATTATATAAAATGTTCATTAAAGTAAGTCTGTGTTCTGCAGTCATAACATTTTAAAGGGGGACCAACCTAAGGGACATTAGCATATGTAAAATACCAAAACTGAGTTGTTTCCTTTCAGATTAATGGTGATGTGCGATAGAAATACAATATTACAGGTGAACTCTTGATAAACAGGAGCATTCCCTACCACAAAATCCTCCTCATTCTCTTTCTTACTTTTCATAGGAAAACTTTTAAAAAATTTCTGATGATTACCTCCATAAATATAAATGATCAAGATCTAACTCTATTGTATGTTGCGAATTGTGGCTCATCTCTAGTTTCTGCTGATTTTAAACTCAATGTTTCTCCAACCAGATAGGCTTGTTTTAGTTTTGTTTTCACTCATGGTGTACTTAGGGTTATTTGTAATTTCATTCTTTTCTGTTTCAATAGTTGCTGTTTTTATTAGTTATTTCCCTGTAATTTGTAAGTGATAATTGTTTTTAACTGGCTATCTGAAAATAATTCGAAATTTATGGAGTTTGCAAGAAGAATATTACAAAGAACATCCGTGTGCCCTGTTTTGGTCCATTTGTGCTGCTATAATAAAATGTCACAGATGGGGTAGCTTATAAACAACAAAAATTTAACTCTCACAGTTGTGGAGACTGGGAAGTCCAAGATCAGGGCACCAGCAGGACCACATGGTTGGGTCAGGGCTCTCTTCCTGGTTCATCGCCAGAGCCTCTTTGCTTTGTTCTTAATGTCGGCAGGGGCTACGGATCTCTGTCGGGTTTCTCTTAAATGAATACTAATCCCATTTATGAAGGCTCCGCTCTCGTGACCCAAGCACCTCCCAGAGTCCCCATCTCTGCATACCATCATCTCTGCAGGTTAAAATGTCAGCATGTGAATCTGGGGAGGACACGAACACTCAGATCATAACACACCCGAGATCCAGGATCACATATTGGTAACATTTTACCCCGTTTCCCTGACCTCCTATCTCTCTCTCTATCAACCTCTCTCTCTCAACTTTTATTTATCACATAAGTTTTTTTTCTAGACCATGTGAGAGTAATATGCATACATCAAAGCCCTTTACCCCTAAATGCTTCAGTGTTTATTAACTAAGAACGGGGAGACTTTCTACATAACAGTGTTTTTTCAATAATAACAAATTTAATACTAAACAATGCTTTTGTCAACTCTGCCATCTATATTACAATTCTAATGATTATTCTTACTTTAGTTTTCTACCAACTTGAGTGAAATATGTAATTCAGTCTCTTTAAAATATTAATACAAGTGCCAGCAATGTGTTAAAAGAAGCAGATGCACTACATTGGAATTTTGATTTGTGGTAACGCTTTTGGATGTATTTTAAAACACGTCCAGACATCTCTAAGTAGACATGCCCATAAATTCTATTTCTGTTCATTTCTAAGGAACTCATAATAAATGTCTCCATGCTTTTAGGTTAGACAAGTGCCTATCCCAATAGTATGTATAAGCATTTAAATTACAGAAAAATATTTAAATACTTATCAGAGACACAACTGGAAAGAACAAAGTGATAGCAATTATTATCTCTATTTGGTAAGAACAGGGCAGATTTTCTTCCTTTTTAGATCTGTGTTTGCCAGATTTTATATTGTGAATAAATATAATAAAAACAGTATTTATTGGGTGTTTTAAAGTATGCATGCAAATTCTGAGCCCTTGACATGTATTACACTATGTAATTATCAGGCAAATCTATAAGCTTGGTACTATATTTATTTGTTTAAATGAGGGGCATTATGCACAGAGTTATGGAGGAAAATAGGGAGTGGTAGAGCAGCGATTTTTATAAGGAAATCTGGCTGCAGACCTCGTGCTCTTAAATCCTGTGTCATAATGAACGTGTTACCCTTGCAATAGGTGAAAAACATAAACATAAACATAAAAATGACTGAAAATTTTCAATATATTATAACAGTAATTTAGAATAGTTTCAATATTATACAGTGTGAACATAAAACAGTCTATTATTTAGAATGTGATTGTTACACACAAGTCTGATTTGTGAGTAGCAATCATTCAATAAAATCTAATTAAAGTCAATAATTTAATTTCCCCATCTGATGGGGTAGATCAATTTCAGATAAATTCTGAGAATATAGAGTTTAAATGCTAAGAGTCTGCTGTTTAAAAGAAAGAGATAAGAAATTAAAAGTCTGTTGATCATCCACGGTAAAATGTACTTAGATACGTTTGAGAAGTAGGACATGCTACTGAAATAGAATTAACTTTCAATTTCTCATTTCTTCTTAAGGCAATATTTCAGTAGATTAACTATTATTAAGAAATTTAAGTGCAGTGAAAAATTATGGCCCAGAGAGAGGAAGAACCTTTTGCTGAGGAAGCAGTACAGTGTACCACCTCCATCCAAGCATAAACATACCAGGATGACCTTAACGCCTACCTTATTTTTTATGTCTGCATAAAGCTGCGAAGTGTGCCTGCAATTAGGACGACGGGGTAAGGAGAAAATAATAAAAATGTGTGAGGTCAGAATCTTTACAGGGAATGAATAGAGATGATTCTAGGATTTATAATATATATCTTCAACTTCAGATAACACACCACTGAACATACAGTGCACAACCTTACACGAATACATTGCTGTTTCCCCCTTCCATTCTGTGTGCTCTAGAGTTGTTTGGCTGACCCTGTTCTGGTGGTGTTTCCTACGTGCAGGTAGGATTCTAACCAAAAATTGGGGGTTCCTCTGCAGGTCTCTGGAGCTCTCTGTGCAGTTTCACCTTTTCTCAATGCTCTGCCCTGCACACCCAGCCCCAACCCCTCAAGCTCCCCTTTTGTAGATCTCTGTCTCCTCAACTCAGAGAGACCATTTGGATTTTTCTTCCCTGTAGCAGCCTGGAAATTGTCTCCCAGTAGGAAGTCAGTATAGTTCTAGGGTCAGTTCATTTCTTTCCTCTCTGTGATCGCAGTCCTTTGCTGCCTGTGGATCAGGGTCTGAAAATAACCTTTTCATAGATCTTGTCCTAGAGGGCAATTTCCACAGGAGTTTGTTCTCCAGGGTGGAAGCCTTTTGCTTCCCTCTTCCACCATCTGCTTTGCTGGTCCTGCTGTCTCTCTGTCACTTAGTGTTTGGGCCATGGCTTCCCTGAGTTTCAGCCATCTCAGCAGTGCCTGGTAACATAGCCTCCCTGGGGTCCAGCCACGGTGCTAAATACTGTGCTTCCATATTAGCAAAGTCTCTGTTATCCAACTTTATTTTCTCTTTCACTTAGCACTGTCAGAATCCTGTCCTATCCATATTTATCCATTTATATTTATCTGCTTCTGCCACTACACGTTGTAGGGTAGGTCCCATATCTCCTGGATGTAGTCCCTTTTTTTTGTGTACAGAACCTCTGCTTCCATGGCTAGGTGATGCTGTGACAAGTCCCTAGAGGGACCACTTTAAAAAATAAAGTTTATTCCTCACACACAAAAAAAGTTTTAGTAGTGAATTGTTGGTCTCAGAGAAGGAGAGTGATTCATTTCAGAAGTAGATTGGATCAATAGTTTGACTTTAGCCAACAAAATAAAAATACTAGTTTGAATCCTGGATTTTAGTGCACTTATATTATACAGAAGGCTGGAGCTGGTCCATCCTTGACAGCAGTCAGTGTTCTCACACTCAACATAATCTTATGTAAGGCATCATTAAATAGGAGAATGAACGTAATAAATGATGGGAAACAAGGATTTCTAATAGTTTTCTCATCTCATCCTTAGCCTGCATGACACTAGATTTTTTATATTTAAGACAATAGTTAATGGTGTAAATCCAAGGTGCCAAACTGACCAAAATAAATTGAGCTAATCTAGCATAAACACACCTGTGATTGCTGTGTAATTGGATTCCAATGATGTATTTTTATAACAACAAAATATATGTGCTTCTTGTCATAAGATTATATTCTATTCTGCCTGGTGATTACAGTAAATCTCACACCAGGTAGAGCATCCCTTAAAATGACTGTACAGCACTGGCCTGAGCAAGATTTTCAAGTTTATGGGTGGCCTTGACAATACTTGCCCTTAAAAAAATATGCCTTTATGCTTCGACAAACACCATCATGAATAGTAGTTGCATCCACAAATTCTTTGTCACTTAGCTGTTATAAAGATGTGTTTTTCCTTTGAAAAATCAATTTGACGTTTTTGAGGTGACTTTAAATCTTAGATTGTTTTGAGATTCGTAAAGGACGGCAGTATCTCCTCATGACCCATCTGGTGCCTCCATTCTGCTCTGTTCTTGACAGGTAGCTGCTCACTCAGATCAGGTGAGCATTGCACTGCTTTCTGAAGGAACGTAGTCCAGATATGTCCAGCTGAGATGATTAAAAATTTCTATGTTCTCCCAATTCCCAACACTGGTTCTGGACATCACTTAATGCCCATAGAACGAACACAGATTTTTCTTCCATGTAACAAGCTATCAGATATCTGAAGTCAGCTTGAATAATATAATTATATAATCTATATTCCATGTGCAGGGAGTGAGGGGAGACCAGTTTCCTTCCTTAATAGGCTAGACCATAGTTGGCTTAGTTAAAATACAATGTATGTGATATTATTCAGAACCCACTTATCCTTTTCTCCCAGATATTTCTAACTAATATGAATTATATGCATTTCCTCAAGACTGTAAGTTACATAAGAAGAGATATCACAACTTACTCTATTTTTAACTCCACAATTTAAGACCAAACATGTGAAAGAAAAGGATTTCAGATTTGATTAGGGTTTTAGGCACTGAGTATCAATTATACGTCAGACACTACAAGCCATGTTCAGGAAGCAGATATGGTAAGGTACAGAAACTATCCTCAAGGACCTTACGATGTGCTGAGAGAGAAAGTCATATAAATGATTTCTGTGTAGCAAGCACCTATATGCAAACTGCTCTCAGGGCACAAAAGATGTGATAACCCTTCCTGCGTTGCAGCAAAAGATATTTTAGTATAACATTTCAGGTGAGATCTGAAGAATGAGATAAGGCAGACAAAAGAGGGAGGGCATTCTAGAAAGAAGAAAGAGTTTTGGCAAAAACAAAGAGGCATGGAAAGTGTAACATCAGTAGTTCAGAGAACAGAGCACGTGGGAAGTGAAGAGAGGCATGGCTGGATGTGTACGTCCAGCCAAATGTCACTTCCTCGTGTGCCATGCAGGTGGGGTTTCACATTAGTTCACTGGCCGTGGGTAACCACTGAAGGGTTTTCAGCAAAGCAGTAACATTCTGAATTCCACTAACAGCTCTGTGGAAAGTAAACTGATGCTGAAGGCAATGAAGTTTAAAAAAAATTTAAATATTTCAAATAATCCAACTGAAAGGTGAACCTGGGGAAGAAATCCTTAGTGAGTCTGAAGAGGAAGTTGGAATCTGAGAAATACTAGAGAACTCAACGGACTTGGTGATTGTCTGGTTAAAAGGAAATAGAAGTCTAAGTTACCTCAGTGTTTCTGCCTTTGGACTGGGCAGTGAGAAGATGGTCTCATTAATTTTTGTAAGGGATACATGAAGATAAGTCCATGTGGAAAAAAATGTTGAGTTTTGCACATTTTGATTTTATAATGTCAGTGAAAATTAAAGGTAGCAAAGCTCAGGAAGCAGTTTTAAATATGTGGGGATCTACATTATGAGTAACAAAAGTCAGGGTACACAGATCTGCATTATGACTAACAGAAGTCAAGGTACACAGGAAAACAGAAGGTCACAGGGAAAACAAAAGACATGCAGAGGAAGTGACCATGATGAAAATACTAGGAATTATAATACTAGGAATTATAAGGAGATGTCATTAAAGCTTTTTAGAAGGGCCATTCCCTTTGTATTCTGTGAGCTTAAGTCCTACAGGGTTGTTTAACCCAAGAACTTAAGTCATCTGATGGATACCATTGTGGATTTTTTTTTCCAACAATGTTGAGATACAACTAACATACAGCATATAAGTTTGAAGTATATAATGTGATGATTTGATACTATTGTTAAGTTACTATTAAGTATAAGATTCTTAACTTAGTTTCATACATTTTGGTAGCAATGCTAAAAACAGGGTATACTGAGTAGGAGCTTACAGGGTTTGTTTTATGCATGTGTAGTGGTGTGTGTGTGTGTGTGTGTGTGCGCACATGGTATAGGGTGAGTTTATTTATAAGACTATTGGCTAGGTTGCTGTTTTAAAATAGTTTCCATAATCAAATGTCCCAACAAGGTAAAAGTTTTCCTCCTGACAGTAACAGTGTAGGGTAGGAGGAGATTCTGCTCCAGGAGGTCACCCAGGGACCCAGCCTGTGAAGTTCTATTATGAGGTTTTCTTTTCTGGATCTAAGACAGCTTCTCCAAACAGCACCACTTTTCAGGCAAGAAGGAGAAGGAAAGAGAGGGTTCAGAGAAAATGACTTTGTTTTTAAGGAAATTAACTTGAAATCGTTAATTTTTCACATAAACTTTTGGTTCAAACTTGGCTGCGTGGTCAGACCTAATTGCCAGTAAGGTTGGAAAAAAAAAAAAAAGTCTATCTGAGCATACCATATTCTATATTAAGCTAAAATTCAGCTCCTAAGGGTAGAATCAATGAATTGAGAATAGGTTTTGGAATAAAAATTGTCTCCTCATTGGTAAGAAAGATATAGTCAAAGAGGAAAAGATGACAGAATCATAACCTTTCAAAATTCTGTGTGGCTCATTAATGCCAGTTTAGTCTTCCACACAGTTTCCAGGCATAGAGTTTCATGGAATGATGCCTCAGAGAACATATTTCTCGTCATTCCTGGGATCTTCTCTCACAAAAGAATAAGCAGAGATGTATTGCTTTCCTCCAATCCTGTTACTTTGTGTATAATAAAGCTTATTCACAGTGTTAGTATCTTTTTAAAGTGTATTATTTCTTAAATGATAGTAGAAAAAACTATGTTTGGCTGATGGAGACATGAGGGAGTTTCTTATCCCCTCCACCAGAAACGAGTATAAAACATGTCAGTAATTGAAAAAAAGGCATTTACCCAAATCCCATATGTGTACATGATAACTCTTAGAAGAGTAAGACCAGAAAAACCGTGAAACACCGTAATCCTCAATGGTAATATACTGAATGTTTTCTACCTAAAATTATTAAGAAGGGAAAAATGTCTACTTTCAAACTTCTGTTCAACACAGTGCTGGACGTAGTAGCCCGTGTAATAAGGCAAGGAAAATAAATTAAGACAAACAGATTAGTAAGAAGGAAGTAAGATTATTTTATTTGCAAACAACATTATAATTTACATAAAAATCAGTCTATAAAATCTGCAAGAATAGGGACTACAGCCAATAAGTAAATTTCATGGTGGTAAAATAAAGCATTCATATGCAGAAGTCAATTGTATTTTATATTCTAGTAACAATCCAAAAATGAAGTTGAAAAGCTGATATTATGCAAAAATACAGGACTTAAGAGAAAATTTAACTGCAATAGTTTGCTAAGAAAAAATAAATAAGAAATCACGATGTGCATGTTTTGAAAGACACAATATTGTTAAGATGGCATTTCTGCACAAATTAATCTGTAGATTCCATGCGATCCCTATCAGATCCCACTAGGCTGCTTCTGAGAAAACTGACAAGTCCAAAATTTTTAAAGAAATGTAAATGGTCTATAATAGCTGAAACAATTAAACAGGAAAAAATTTTATAGAACTTCCACTGTCTAATTTCAAGACAAACTATAAAGTTACAATAAAAAACAGTCTATATTTGGCATTAGCACTGATTATACACACACACACACACACACACAATACAAAAATATACCCACATATATATGATCAAATGATGTACGCCAAAAATGCCAAGAAAATTCAATGACAAAAATGACAGCTTTCTCAACAAATCATGTTAAAACAACTGGATACATCATATTCCAAAAAGCAAACCTAAAACCATAAAATATGCAAAAGAAACATAAGATAAAATCTTTGTAACTTTGTGCTAGGCGATATATTCTTATGTAGAATGCCAAAGCATAAACCATTAAAAAGTGATAACTGATAAATTGTCTTCATCAAATTTAAAAACTTTGTCTCTTCCAAAGCCACTATTAGAAAATTAAAATGCAAGCCATGTATTTGAGGAATATAGTTGCAAAATATATATATTGATAAAGAACTATGTATCTAGAATATATAATACAATTATAATTTAAGAATAAGAAAATCAAAAGCATATAAAGTGAGCAGAGGATTTAAATACACACTCTACCAAAGAAAATGTACAAATGTCAAGAAAGCACATGAAAAGGGGCTTAAGGTCATTAGCCTTTAAAAATTGAATATAATACCACAATAACACACCACAACATGCCCACCAGAATGCTAAAGATTTGGAGAAGCCTCACATATTGCTGATAATATTTGTCAGTTTAAAGTTGTACAGCCATATTGGAAAAGAGTTTGGTAGTTCCTAAAAAAGTAGAAGGCACTTCTATCGTATTTCACAGATCTTCTGCTAATGATTGTTTACCTAAAACAAATAAAAACAAATGTCTGCACAAAGATTTGTATGCTGCTGATGAGAGCAGTATTATTAATAAGAGCAAAACCTGAGCTGGTTTAAGAGTGAGATATAGCCATACAAGGCAATACCACTCAGCAAAGGAAGGAGGAAAGACGCAAACTACTAATGCGTGCAGTAGCAGGAATGAGTCTCAAAAACATCACCACCTTGAAGGGGGGGTGACTGACAAGGATCAGACAAAACAGAGATAACACTGAAGGGCCTCGAGAGCCAGACTTCTGTCCTGTCTGTCTGAAGTGCGTGGACTGAGCAATAGGAATGGCCAGATTCCAACCCTGCTCTGACTGCAGCCATCAGGACAACCTGCCTTGAGGGCATCCAAGACCGATTCTGTTACCCCAGTCCTCCCAGCTGGGAGATGTCCCTCTTCCTGACTATCACACGACTAAATCATTATTTGAAAAGTGCAAGTCATTGTGCAGACTGTTTTGGTTTTTTTCATGTCATTTCCGTCTCTTCGTCCGCCGTTCCTGAGAGTACCTGGAACACAGAAAAGTGATCATATCTAAGGATATGTTATTCACAGTTATCACAGAACAGCATTAATTCAGTGTTCAGTACGAGAGTTGCATGCTTTTTTCCCTAACGGGCTAGTGGTAAATATTTTAGGATTGCCGGCCATTCAATCTATTGTATCTATTCATTTCTGCTGCTACAGTATAAAAGCAGCCAGAGACAGATACATGAATGTGTCTGTGTTTCAAGAATACTTTGTTTAGGGCTAGTGACATTTGCATTTCATGTAACTGTTATTATTATTTTGATTATTCTTGGGTGGATAAAAATGTAAAAAGCATTCTTAGTTCCCGGGCCATTCAAAAGCAGGCAGCAGGAGGAGATGCCCGGGGGCCATAGCTTGCTGTTCCGGGTGTGGGATGGGGCATAACCCACCCACATCGCGCCCGCAGAGCCAGAAGTCTTAGCACGCCGCCTCACCGAACACTGGGGGAAACTTACTGTGGGGCTTCTCGGTGCCGTGGCGTCTACTCCGTCCTCCAGTTGTTCTGAATCGCACCTTTCTTTGACCTCAGGACAAACTGGTCATCCCAGTTGTCTGTGAGTCCATAGGACTCACTGCAGGGAGGAGACGGAGCAATTAGGAAAAGGAACGTTCTTCCTCGTTCACTCTGAGGCACTACGTCGTCACCCTGCAGCTACTTCTCTCTTTAGGCTTTTTCAACTGGAAAGAAAGCCACACTCATATGCTTCCCCCCACTCAAGACTCGAACAAAGCCATGGTGTTCATGACCAGGCTATGCAGCTGCATCACTCGCTGTGTGCCGTGAGACTTCTTGATAACTGCTGAGGGTCTCAGGACTACCCCGCTGGCTGTCATCTTGTAGCTCTTCATTGGAAACAAAATGCTGCTGCATTGCTGGAGTTTTTTTTGTCATTGCCTACTTCCTAATTTATGGGGGCAGACATCAGTCTGCTTCTAAAACACTTGCATTACACTAAAGTACTCTGTCTCTATAATATCTTGCCCACTGACCTGTTAAGTGTTCAAGGAAAAATGTGAAAAAAAGTATATATTGTGAATATGTGCTTGGAAGTGTCATGCTTTAGTGAAAGTTACAGCTTTCCCCTTCAGCTTAAGTACAGAGAATGATTGGGTAGCACTTTTGCAAATTTTCAAATGAAATCTATGTAATATGTACGGTGGAATGAGAGCTAAATGTGCTTTTAAAATTATTGGAAACTATATATCACTACGTGAACTGGTCATTTATCACGCAATCAAGTTTTTATTGGAAATTCTGACACCAGTCTCCTTCCCTAGAAAACCTTGAAACCCTATTTTAAAAGTAGAATCACATGGTACTGTGAAAGGAAAAAACAAAAAGATAAAAATGCCTTTCATTTTTAGTGCCTCCTCCAATGTGAAAATTTATAATTACGTTTCAGTAATTATTTATTAGTGAAAATGTATAATTATCTTTTAACAATTATTCTTTGCATAATAGAATATCTAACTTTCCATTTATCTATTTTATTATCCTCTAATAACAACACATTTTAAACATCAAAAGAGAACTCAAAGCTCAAAGATTTTCAGAGTGACAAAAATAGTAGAGATTTGAAAGAAGAGAGATGAAACCCTGGCTTCTCAATTTATTGACTGTATAGTTCTGGCCAAACCAGTTAATATCCAAACTTCAGTTTACTCACTTGAAAATGAACTTATTTTCAGAATTATTGATAAAATAAAATAATGAATGCTGTGTGTGAGAGAAAGTGAATGTTCAATGTCAAAGTGAATATTAGAGTCATATATTAAAAAGAATTAACTGCAAGTTTTAAGGATCGTATTTACATCTGCAGAGCATGAGAGCCACAGAAGGGCTTACGGGCCATCTCTTAACCATCTCTTAACCTACATCAGACACAGAGACTGATGCTCAGAGGTAGGAAGTGATCAATTTGAGTACATCCAAAGAAATAATAGTAGTTTGGTAGGAAGTGATTGATTTGAGTACATCCAAAGAAATAATAGTACTTTCTTCTTTAACAACATGGTCTTTAAACTTCCGATTGGATGTGCTTTCTCTCCATAATGTACCTGCTTAGTGTTGCCACGTTTAACAAACAAACACACAGGATGCCCAGCTGTATTTGATTTTCAGAATTACTTATTATTTTCAGTATGTGTTCTATGCAATATTTGGGACACGCTTATATTAAAAATTATTGGTGCTTATCTGGAATTCAAATTTAACTGGACATCCTGCATTTTATCTGGCAGCTCAATATACAATAAGAAAAGGCAATGGTTACAGAAGCCGAGAACATGCAGTTTTAAACCTCTGAAAACCTCAGCTTTGGCCAAAGACCTTCACTGGGAAAAATCTTTTCCCCCTTAAATGCGCAGTCACTGTCATTCAACTTCAGAGAGTTTATTCGTAGAAATCCATCGTTCCTCCTTCTAGGACTCACAGGGTACTTCAGTTCTAATTTCGTTGAATTAATCACATTCTGCCATGAACTACATGTTAGAGGTATATATGCTAGCCTGTCCTACCCTTTTGTGAGCTCCCAGAGGCTGGATATTGTTGCTCTTTCTACACTATAAATTAGTGTATATGCTCTATGTGTAGCTCAGTGTCTTAGAAGCAACATTGGAGCTACCCAGTATAAGTTTAAAGAGGGTTTCCTTAAGAATAATGGCTCTGTTTCCAAGATTGTACCAGCCTGATGTCATCCTTTTACATCCATCATCACCGTTATCTGCATCTTACTTATCATCACAAGGAGGCCACCACTGACTATTGAATGCTTAATGTATTCATGGAACTATGATAATTACTTAGAATCCAGTTCATATATTCATATAAACCTCACAACAATCTTAATAGTTAAATTCTCATGATTCTTCTGATTCTTACTTTTCTGATGGGGAAACTAAGCCTAGAAATTAGAATAAGGAATACTGGTTAGGTTGCCCATGATTGCATAATAGGAAACAGCGTATTTGTGATGCAAATACAAGATCCTGTGTTTTAACTACTTCTGGATAATTACACAAGATTGTATTTCTTTGCTTCTGACTTTAAACACTAGTGCAGGGTCTACAGTCCATTTAAAATGAACAAAACATCAGCTGTTCCCAACCTCTAATTCACAAATTATTTTGACAAAATAACTATGGATTGCTTTGTGTATGGTTGAAAACAATTATCCCAATTATTGGGTAAAATGCATATCATTTTTCTGCTGATTTTATTTTACAGTTTTGGTTTAATGAAGTATTTTCAGTCCCGTAGTCCGTTGAGTCCTGTGACTGCATTGTGACAGCCATAATGTAACTCTGGTCCCTCTTTCCAAAGGAAGTGTTGCCTATTTCTTTTGTAACCAGAAAGCCTAAAGGCTCAATGTACATAATAATAAATAATTGTATATGTATTGAGTGTTTACTGTGTGCCAGGTGCTGCTCTTAATGTCATGCATGTGCATTTATGTGCGTGCATAATGTCTTAAAGTGTTTTACCATGCATTCATTAACATTTACAACAACCTTCTGGATTCAGCGCCATTATCCTATACATATTACAAATGCAAATACGAAGCCCCACAGAGGCTGAATCTGGTGCCCAGTATAACACAGTAAGTTCAAGGATGAAGCCATTGACCCCACCAGAGCCCCAGAGTGCCAGGGCTTACAGTGCGCCTTGCAACCCCTCAGTGCCCCCTACCTGGGACACGCCCTTCTCTGGAGTACAGAGCATTATTCCTCTTATCTATAGTATGTCACGCTTTGCTGCGCTCATCCCACAGGAGACTGTCACTGTGTTACTGATAATTAATAAATACTTATCTGAGATTTTATTCCGTCTATATCCCTAAGACTCAGATCTGGAACATTGTGAGAAAGCTCAAAACAATCCCTTCATTCTGATTCTTAGTAGTCAGGACGGGACCTTTTAAGTCAAATCTCTCTTTTCATATTAGAGTTCTTTCCCAGCACCCTCCTTAATCCTGCCATCGCCCTGTACACCCTTATGCCATCCAGACAGAATTAGGAGAGCCTGAATCCTAGGATGAGTATGCTCATCTTGCAATCCACACCATGGCTTGGTATACAAAACCTCAGGGCTTTTCAGTGCATATGAGAAAGGGGCAAAAACAGGAACGTTTCCATGAAGAAGTTATCTCAAAGACATGGGACAGGTTAGAAGTAATTTTTTTTCAATTATGTGTAAAATTAAAAGAACATGAACAAATTCTTGTTGTTCATCACCTCAGTGCTTATAAACAGCCAGTTGTTTGAAAGCAGCTCTCCCTTTGAAAGGTTTCCAAGGACAGATTTTAATGATCTTATGCTTAATTGAATCTTTATTGAAAACTATAAAATCACAACACCTTAAATAGGTCTAGTGAACTAAAAACAAAGATGGCATTTGAAGAACATAACTAATATACTTCTTCATCTCAAAAGCTTAAAGTGATTTTTAGCTCATTTAATTATCTTTGAAATAATTTCCTTTAAATTTAAATATCTGAGGAGAATGTAATTATATACTTAATTTATTTTGCAAATAGTTATGCAATTTTATGTAATTCCTAAATGCAATAATTCTAAGTGAGAAAACTCAAGTCTGTTGGTCAATTATTATTTTTTAAAGATCATTTGAGTTGATTTTTGGCATTTCCTATCACAAGTGTAAGCCATGTGTCCAACTGTTTGCCACTAAATATTCTATAAGGTACTATGTTGCAGCATATAAAATTACTATTTTTCTACTCTTTTAGATCTACAAAATGAAAATTACACTTCAGTTTGGTATTATGCTATGATGTATGTTTAAACCCACCACAGAACAAAGACCACAGGAAGTATTATATACTGAGAACTCTTGGCAAAATTCCAAATTCAGTAAATTTTGGTCTTAGTGCTTGCCTAGCTGTTCAGTGATTTTTGGGGTGACAAAACCCCACCTCATTTCTTCCAAGGATGTTTATGATCTGTTTTACTTCTCTGTTCCCTTCAGTTTCTCTAGTCACAGCTTCTATTCTTTCAATTAAAGGAGGGAAAAAAAAAAGCAATCTTATCAACCAAATTTGTACCAGAGTGAATCCCTAAATTTTGCAACTACTTCATATTTGAAAGAAATCACATGCATTATAGCCATCCATATTATTCAGCATACAATCATCCCTTGAATTTGCTGGCAGTTGGTTCCAGAACAACCCTGCCCCCCTCATGGTTACCAAAATCCACGGATGCTCAGGTCCCTTCCAGATGTCCTTGGTATCCACAGATGTGGAACCCATGGATCTGGAGGGCTGACTATATCTGGTTGAGAAAATAGCAAGGACTTGACAGAGATGCTAGTCTTAGAAGACAGCCTGCCAGCATGCAGAAACCTTTAACCAGGATGTATGAGTTAGGTAGATTTTCCAGGCTTGAGAGGAAGACACCTGCAGCATTGAGAAACGATATTGGATGGAGGAGACCTGGCAGAGCAGCCACATACTCTGTATGAGTCTATTGATAATTTTCACAAAACATAACCTTGATTATTGTTGACACTCAGAGTTGATGAATTTTTACAAAAATTTAAATTGAAAAATACTGGGGGTTTCATATAAAATCTGGTTATTCATATTAAGGAATGACAACAGTAACTACTTAAGTTCACAATTGTTCTAGTTACAAACAGCAGGTGACAGAGGCTTATATTCTTTTTCTGGAATGAGTTTCACCCAGCAAAATGGTGACTACTAGATTTTTCCATTTATGTATCCATTTTGGCTTCTAATATTGCTGTGTGAATCTTTACCTGCATATTCTGAAAAAGTGTATTTTCCTACAAATTTAGAAGAAAAAAAATCCTAGAAAACTGCAAAGTGTGTATTGCTAGTTAGAATTGGGGTGGACGTAAGAGATGAAATTTAAAGGGATTAGAAAGAAATTATATATGATGCTAATGTGGTTTTACATGATAATGATGAGCTATCTTAGGTTAGCCAGATGACAGAAAAATACCCAAATCACCGAAAAAGAATAACAATGGGGCAGAGTTATTTCAAACAAGACTAAGAAAAGATATTTTAAACTTTTTAAATGACATTGAAAGGTTGATCCAGTTCTAACACCCAGAGACAAGAGAATGGTAGTGATGGCAACAGTGACATCGGAATGTGATGTTTAGGTAATAATGACAGTAGTATTTGTAAAGCCAATTATAAAACACTTTATAAATTAAAAAGAACTTCACTTTCAAAGGAATTCATATCAACCTTCTGAAGCTGTATTGTATCCCTGTTCAGATTCTCTAAATTTACGGCATCATTGTTGCCTTAGTGACTGAAGCCCAAAACTCAGAAATCATCTTGGATTCTTTCTTTCCCTTCCGTTCACACCTGGTCAAAAACAGAACTCATATTTATTATCCACTCAAATTATCTCTCAGATGTGTCTGTTTTCTCTATTCCTTAGTTCACCAGCTTAGGTCGAGCTTCTATGAATTTTCACCCACATAATTCCAAGAAAATTTTAAATTTGTCTCCCTGCTTTTAGTTTTTTGCCCTTCAGACTGTTGCTGGAAGTTCAACCCCCGTTCCTTACGAGCCAAAGAATTCAGAGACCGGGTCTTGGAGCTTAGAAGAAAAGAGGCAGCTTTATGACTTTGCCGGGCAAAGGCACGGCAGGCCTGTGCCTTCAAAACTGTGAGCCCGTCTTAGGGATGGGGCTTAGTGATTACATAGGGAACAAATTGGGGAGTAAAAGGGGGCAGCAATCAACAAGAGTCACTGGGGAAGCTTCCTCCTGAATCTTGGCGAGTCTGTCCAGCATCGTGGGACTGTCCGGTGGTCTGAGGGTCATCAGCCTGCGACCTTCTTTATCTGATCAGACTCGTTAGGCGCCAGGAGGGACTTCAGAGGGTCTGGTCACTCTCCTGAGGTTGTCGTCTGGTGACTCCCTTCCTAGGGGAATGACTCAGGATCCAAACATGATTGAAAATTTCAATTGCCAGAATGAGGTGGAACAAACAGGACAATTAATAACTCTGACTTTAATTGTAACAGTGGGCCTGGGGCTGGGGGCAAGGTCCGGTCAGGTAGATTTGCTGACCATTGTGAAAGCAAATGGCAAATATAAAGCCAGGAATTAGTTAGCCTAAGCGCGGCCATCCTGTTACTTCTCCTTCAAGTCCATCCTCCATAATGCAACCAGAAGAATTTTTTGAGACCCTGGAAAGATAAGGCAGTTGCCAGTACAAACTGTACAAGTACAGTCTGTGTTCTCCAGTACCAGGTTGATATGGAAGTCCGTCGACGGCAATGCTCTCCAAGAAGCTCATTTTGCTGCTGAAATAAAGGACAGAACGGCTCCTCTAAGTTGCAACATTTGTGAAGGGCAAGCTAAGGCTTTTCAGATTTCTTCTTAACCTTTCTTTATGCCTCTTCAGAGAGCTCACTGCCTTTATTATTCGTGCCCCCTACAAAGTTGTTCCCCATTCTCTGACGTCACTCTTGCTTTCCCTAAGCTTTTGCACCTTTTAAACACTTTGACCATTTTACTTCCTAGTGAATTCCCATTCATCATTCAAGACTGCTTACACATTTGCTTTTCTGAAATTTTTTAAAAAGCTTTTTATATGTAATGTTAGTCTTGTTCAAATGGCATAACCATGTTCCAGGTACTCTTTAAGCCAATATAGATATATTATTTAATTCAGTTCTCCCATAACCCAACTAAGCAGGTGTTCCTAAAATCCCTGTTTTACAGGTAAGAATTAAGAGACACAGAGAGTTGCTGACTGAAATAAATGCACAGCCTAAAAGTTGGGAGTCATGTTTCATTTGGCGGACATCTCTGAGGACTCGAACCCCTTCGAGCCCAGGATGACAGCCTCTCAGATGGCTAAGGAGGGACTGCTCCGAAGAGGTGGCGGAGGGGCCAGGATATATAGGAGCTTTACATTTACATACATAGGAACTTTAAAAGATTACTTGTTAACCAAAGAAAACCAGGCATCTCAAGTTAAAGAATTGAGCGCTTTTCTATGTATGGGAGGAAGTGAACATTTGGGCTCACTGAATTCATTCCTTTGACAAGAACCTAGCTCTCTAGGGCCAGTATCCTGTCCTTTCTTGTTCTGAGTCCCCTCAGAGGGCACCACTGTGAGTGGCTGCAGAGGTCGGGCTGCAGGCTTGTCTTCCCTGGGGAGTGGCAGCAGCGCTGATGACTTGATGGCTTCAGCATTCTTTGTTTACTGATACAGTTTGCAGTGTTTTTCGTTCACAGAGTCATGCAGCTAGTAGGTGGTAGAGTCAGAATTTGACCTTGGCAGTCAATTCTGGAGTCCAGTCTCTTAAAAACTGTACTGAATTCCTCTCTTCTGTAATGTTACGACACTTGGGACTGACGCTAATAAGTGTGTGTCTTATAATTTTACTTACTGATTTGTCATTTCAGATAGAAAGTTTGAACTGACAGAGAGGGCGAAGTGTTTCTCATGGTTCATATTCAGCATCTAAAAGAATCCACACTGCTTTGAAGTGCTGAATGAGTGAATAATGGATTCCTGAATGTCTTTACTCTTTTTGAAGAGTCAAGTTTCTTCAACAGTGAGATGATATTTGACATTAGTTACATTCTTATGCCATCATGTCCAAGTATTTTTTGATAGTTTGTTAATCTATAAGAAGGTTGAGGCCTAAAGACATTTTTGATAGTTTGATCCATGAGTTTATTTAAAGTAAAGCAAGTCTCATAAAACAGAGCCATGGAGCCTTAGGATAGAAGAAATATTATCTCCCCTGATGTTCTCATCTGGTAGACCTCCTTCAATCAGAATTTAAAAACTCAGTTTAATAAGATGTCATTATGATAATGTTATCTTCATTTCTTTTTGCTCTCATGAAATTTAATCATGACTTTAAAACCTAATTTTACAATTCTTAATACACTGCATTAATTCTGCTATTGAATGTACAATTATAAGAAAAATTTTCAGCTGGTATTAGCCTGGTTTGAGTCTTCATGAAACCAAGTCATGCTCCCATTCCATAACCTATGCTTCTGACCACGTAGTCGAGAGCACAAAATTAAGAGTTCAAAGGCTGGGGATCAAGCCCAGGTTTTTCCAGTAATGATCCATGCAATCTCAGTCACATCACTTCAACACCTAATAACTCAGCTTCTTCAAGAGAAAGGCCACATGTTATGTCATCCCACTGCCTGGGTCTGGCAGAATAATGATCAGTTAATAAAATGGGTTGTCTTAGCAATAAATCAGATCCAATTGTCTCCATCTGAGAAATCTGAAAAAATAATGTAACAAAAATGCTGAACTTCTAGACGTTACAGGACAAATGAAAAGCTGAAGAATTTTCATTTAAGAAGAGAGATCCCAAACATAAATTTTTTTGGGGGGGGTATTTGAGCAAGTTGTCAGAGTTGTAGTCATGAATAAACCTAAACTCTGCAAAATGGGTGCTTTCAAATTTCGAGTTTCCATATTCAGTAGAGATCATTTGTCTTAGGAAGAGGGAATTTTTAGTAATACACTGATAGATGTAAGAAAATGTCTTTCCTTCTGGTTAGAATGGGATTGTCTGTACTTTTTCTTGGAGCAAGTGAAATTTGCATTAACACGTGATATTAAAATGGGGCAAAATGGCATTAACCTACGTGGCAATTTCATAATCAACAATGAATAAAACGCATCACCCAGCAGGTTACTGTTCACTCTTCCGTGCTCCGTGTCTAGAACTGGGCTGGCACAGACTCTTAGATATCTTGTCGTCTTCGATTACACTTGGCAGACTGCCTTTCCCAGAATAATGGCTTCATGGATGTTGATTTATTAAATCCAAGGATTCTTTTGCGCTCCAAATGCATGTCACTGTATGTTTTAGTGCCACCTCATGTTTAGTTGAGAATTATCAGTGACATATTTGAGTTTTTTTCAGAATGTAGTTTATTGGCCATCTGTGTCAAAAAAAATCATCTGGGAAACTTGTAAGAAACACAGATTCGTGGGTCTACCACAAAATCAGAATGAAAACCTAACCCTCTATGAAAGGATATGAGCTAAAACCTCTAATCAATCCTCTGCACCTCTACTAAGGAGACGTTTCCTTTGTATTCAACCTGTAAGCCAAGCACAGTCCCCTGATCAGCACGTGATCATTAACTCTTTGGCTTTAGCACAAGTAGTCCCTTTTTGGTATAAGACACATTTTTATTGTTAAATAAATTGTTGAGTGGATTTCTATATGGCGCTTGTAAACTGGCTGAAAATACAAAACATTTTTTCAGTTAAATCCTGGTGGGAGATATTTAGGTATTTATAGATATGTGTGTGTGTGTGTGTGTGTGTGTATATTTTTTAACCTACTGAGGATCAGATGATGGGAAGTGAAATTACATATTGAGCTAATTATCCTTGCAAAGTCTTAAGATCAACTATCTTATCTGATTCTCATTACAATTTAAAAGATAAGCATTTTTGGGTCTATTTTACAGGTGAGAAAAAAAAGCACAAAGAAGTAATGTAACTTTTTCTAGTTTCTCCAGCCAGGAGGAGCAGACCTGAGGTACAAATCTAGGGTTGGTTAATATTGAAACCCTTATATTTCCACATGAATATATGTCTAGTTTTTGACTACCGTTGTCCTAAAGACAAGTGTACATTACAAGCATTTTGACCTTATAACTAGTCTGGATTAATTTTAAGGTTGACTAATATAAATGAATGACATTCGTACATACATTAAAATTTTTTTTAAAAAGATCAAAAGGTAAAGCAGTCAGCAAGCTCTCACCACCTCTGCAGAGGGAAGAAACACAGCTGCCTGAACAATAAAAATTCAACTGCTCATAAATTGTAACAAAGTACTTATTAACCACAAATGTGACATTTGCTTAATAAAAATTTCTGTAGTAAAGCTGAGGGAAGCAACCAGCTTGAGGAAAAAGAGAAGGAAACCTATTGAGTAGCTGGTGTTTTTTGGTGTGGGTTTTCTGAAAAAATTCTACAAAATGTTGTTAATCTCCAGTGACTGCTGTGATTATATCTGGGACAGGATGCTTTCAAAGAATGACCAATTTCAAATCTTTCAAATGTATTTATTTAAAAAAAAATAACTTCACAATTGGCGAAATGACCAAACATATTCTAGGAAGAGTTGTACCAATTTGCTTTCAAGAACAGACCAAAAAAACTACATCTGGCAAACTCTGCAGTCAGCAGTAGGAAAGAAAAACCAAACTTGAACTTTTGATGTGTATTGTGTTTGCTGTAAGTAAACACAATGAACACTAAAAATAGCATATTCTCAAAGACGGGTCATGAAGCTGTTTCAGCGATGCTGAAGGCACATTTTTCAGACTGTTCTCAGCACTTTCAGGCCCAAGACTGTGGTTGGCACAAGGTACATTTCGTCTTCAGTCTGAGCCTGCTTAAACAGGTGCTGTGCGAATATAAAGCCTCATTATCCTGGATAGGAGCTTATTGTGAGAGAATGCCGAGACAGCAATCCGTGGAGCAGTTGCTTTTCTCCTTTCACGTGTATTTATATTCTAGAAAGACATTTTAGGTAGCTTCTGAAAAGTGTTCACTGAATATTGATGCACCAGGTTTTCGTACGAAGCCTTTCTATAGATGGCGTTGTGTAAGAAAACTGAATTTTTCTATAAGCACTGGTCATAAAAATTGTGAAGTGCCATTAATTGCAAGCTGTTTATCATGGAGGCAAAGGAAGGTTTCTGTAGGCCTTAGAATCGCACTCATTTTAAAAAATGTGTTTCCGTCAAATGCAGATAAAGTGAGAGGACTGATGAAGATAGTAAAACGGATCACAGCTCACAGAGGACTTTAAATACAGGGGGCTCTCGTCATGACAATTTTATGATGGAAAAGTTAGTGTCTGTGCTGTGGAAACTGAAGCTCGGAAAGATTAAGTAAGATGCTGCAGTTACACAGCTGGCAAGTGAAAAGGCTGGAATTAAAACCCAGGTTTCTGGCATGTAACCTCAGACTCTACCCACTGCAGTACAAGTACGCAACCTCTCTGTAATTATTCCATAATCAGAATGTGCAAATACATGCGTGTCTGTTTGTTTTCTGGTCAAGTATCACAACCTGCACTTTTACTAAAGCCACAAAAACAGTGGCTTTTTTTGGTTTGTTTTTTAAATGTATTGTTCCCTGGGGGATACAAAGGCGAATTCAACTTGATACCTTCCTTTCTCTAATTTCCTGCTTTCCAACAACCCTCTGACTCATACATTTTATTGCCAAACATTTACTCTGGAAAGAGGTTGCTCTTGGTAGGATGTGTGAGCTCTCTAGATGTTCAAAATCTATAATGGCATTTTTGAGTCAATATAACTGTTGGGTCATTTTTTTTTTCTTCCTCCTCAACGAGTTATTCAATACTAGCCCAACACCAAACTAGGATCTTTTTAAACTTGAACGTTGAATCTCAGGAGCACAGAAACCGAAAACTAGACTGTGGTTCACACTGACCCAAACTGCAACGTGCTCTCAGGACGAAGTTCTTCTTAACATTAAACTGATCACGTGATACTGCAGGTGTCGTGTGACTCCTGCCATTTTCAGGCTTCCCAGGTAAACCAAGGTCCTGAACCCTGTATAAAAAGTCTCCTAGACAAGCCTGACCTCCGCGGTCATTGCAGAACAGCACGTGTTTTTATCACGTTCGTGGATGGATATTGCAACCCTTCCATGGTCCCCTGCAGGATCCTTAGAGGACAGAGTCTCGTTGCCCAGCTCAGCCATCACTGTTAGCAGATGGAGAGGATGACAGAAGGTGAAACAAAACAATGCTTAATGGATCCCAGGACATTAACAAGATCTGAATAAACAGACCACAGGATAAACACACATGCCTTGAAAATGGAAAGCAAGACTGCTTCCTGTGTCTGCTACCAAATGCAATGTCCCTCTTCTTGGTAACCAAGAGACTAACACGTCTAGCCATTTATATTCCAGTCAACAAATAAAACACTGAGTTGCATCGCCAGAGCATGTTTCGTGAGTGGGTTAGCTGGTGCTGTGTTTCTCTTCCATCTCACATATATTAGTTGCCCTCAATCACTATGTTTCGATTCAGTTACAGCTCTGAGGTTAGTCCTGATTAAATGCACTCTTATTTACACTGGATGACTATGGAGATATTCTGCTTTTGCACAAAAGAAGTCAGTTCTATTGCTCATGACCGCAATGTGAAATGCTCTCTGGCCCCAGATTTTTTTTTTTTCTGGAAGCCAAGTGGCACAGGAATGTAGGCAATTTAGTTCTCAAGTGGCTGCCTTAAACATGGCAACTTGCAAATCAAATCTTTATTTTCATTCAACTGAGCATCATCTCTTTAAGTTCTCAGCGTTGGAAACTCCTGTCATTCATATAAACGACGGATGAACCCTGCCAAAAAAGTGGCAATAATACTATTATCAGGGTATCCTAGAGGCTTTGCTTTTCAGTAAGTAATACTTGGACTTTTCAAAATAAGTAAGTGGAAGTTGGGGACAAGAGGAAAGAGTTAATTTTTCTTAGACTTGCTCATGGATCAGACAGAACCAGGGATTGGGGTGAAAATCTGTTATATAATGTATTCTTTCCCAAGGGCTTTTATGGAGATCGAGGAGATGCACCTTGGGATGGTTCGAGCTTGTTCAAGTTTGTTGGTGCAGAACCCCTTTGAGAACCCTGGTTTTCTGACTCTAAAACCTGTTTTGGGGTTCCTTCTGTTTAATTTAGTTTATTTTTATTTTCGAGCATACTATGTATTAGGTACTTACATGGATTTGCATTATGCTGAAGGAAAAATACTCAGGGTCTATTCAGTGGCATCCAGCTGCCATCAGTGCAGGTGCTGTAACCTTCCTCACAGAACAGCAGCCCTGCTGTCACATCAGAGACGGAGGATTCCCGCCATCGACACCACGGGGTAGCCACAGAAGCCCTGCCGGGGAGGGGGATCTTGCACTAGCCGTTACTCAGATCTTACCAGATTCATGCTTGATGTTGAAATGGGAAAATGTATGGCTGTTTTCTTTTTTTTTTTTTCTGTTATCAAAATTTTAAACCTAAACCAAGTTAGATGAGCAAAGAGCAAAATGAGAAACAGATATAATCAAAGCCCATAGAAAAATATTCACTAAGTGACAAGCTCCTACCATCCCCTGGCCTTTTGTTGAAATCTAATATGTAAACATACAATAAACATTTCATAGTATTTTGTAAAACTAGAGTCAAGTAATTTGTGGCTCCTTCACTGATTTTTTTCCTCCATAGGATAGATTTTCCCTCAAAATGTACAATCAAAGAAGAAATAACAACTCTGTCTCTCTACCAAGAATAAATGTGCCTGTTCTTTATAAATGATACAAAGATAGGAGCTACTAGCCTGTCCTTTCATATTGGACGCCTGAGAGTATAAATCTAAGTTTGGTTGTGCTAAATTGATAAAATTGTTCCATGATTTCCGTCTGATTTCTGTCTCTTCTGTTTTGGGGGTTGTAATCATGTTTTTAAAATATTTTTATGCAACTGTCATACACATATTCATCAGCTAAACTGAATGAAATTGAATTTGGCAGGTGTATGCCATTAAACCGTACACTGTTACAGTCGTTTATTTTTCCCAGTGTAGGACCTATTGTGAATGAATCTATGTGAAGTCCTGTGAAAGATCCAAAATCTAAGACTAAGATGGGGTTCCTCTCCTTCCGATACCTGTAACTAAATATGCATCAATAGAGCCTGTGAAAAGTCAGAAATGATAAGTTCAGATAATAATCCTAAAGCCCAAAGAGGGATCACAGGTGATAACTAATAATAATAATATAGATTTATGTTGTCTGCCTCTGGGCCTGACACTGTTACTGTTTAACGTGCTTCACATCTATAAACTCATTCAGTCTTTGAAACCAACCCGTCAACTATACTCCACTGTTATCATTCACATTTTTCAGATTGGGGAATTAAAGTTCAGAGAGGTTACATGGCATACCCAAATCACACAGCTTATAAGAAACAGAACTGGGGTTTAGGTCAGGCAGTCCTGAGTCTTTCTCCTTAAGCAATATTCTGTGCTGCCACTCAAAGATCAGAATGGCCAGGGCCAGTCTGGGAAATTGGGAGAGTTTCCTAGAGATGTTAAGATTTAACTACATAAGAATTGAGGTTCAAAACAAAAATAAATGATGGCCGTTGTATTTGTTCTTTGAAAATAAATTTCACGTTTTTACATGGTTTCAACTTTTCTTCCTTGTAGAAAACCCTGCACAGTGTTATAGAGCAGCTGTGCGTGGATCAGGGGTTGGGGTGTGAGGGAGAGAAGAAAGAAAAGTACTTGCCTGTACTTTTACAGGCAAGTAAGTTGCTTTGATTGATAATGAAATGGATTTATTCAATTGCAACTTAAAAAGTCTCATTCAATTCAAATAATATAATTCAGAATTTAACTTTCTTTTTTAATTAGTTACTATGGTACAGACCTTTGTGTTCCATTTCGGGGGGAAGTGTGAAGGGCAGAACCGTGGGTGGCATTTAGAGTTCAGTTGCACTTCTTCAGAGAAGTTATGCAGACACCTCATCGGGGCGATGGCCTGGCAGCCGGGCAGCCCTGGGCCCCTGCATGGGCTGCAGGAGACTGTCCATGGGCAGCCTACTGTTCCTGAACAGAATGCCATTTTATAGGGACTATTAGAAATGCACAAATTCTGCACATGAAATGTCAACTGATATATTAAGAAAAGCAACTCACTATAGTCACCAGCTGTAAAATTTCTTTAGCTTTTACCCCATTCTGCTCCATAGATACACCATAAATAAGCTTGTACCATTTCAGATGAGATCATTTGACACTCAAAATACACATTCAAGTGAAACTTTTGCAATAACAGAGTGAAAATTTAAAGAACAATGAAAATAATAGTATTTCTCCATCTTCACTTCAGAAACCAAGGTCATGGATTATGAATTTTAAACAGGCACTATATCACTCAAAAATCCTTCTAGATAGAGAAATGGCGTCTTTATTCAACTTGCCTATTACTTTTAAAGTACGTTCACACTGAATAGCTTTCTGCTTTGGACAAGGGTAACTTGTACAAATTGGATACTAATACAAAAAAAAAGTTAATCCCTATCATAAAGCAATTGAATTTCATAGCATTTTCGTATTGTATTTTATAGTCAGTGATGCTGCCCCCCACTATGTCTAGAAATCCAGAGAAAATTGAGTGCTTGAAAATAAAATGCAGGCTTAATATTTATGTAACCTTTTCAGTATGGCATAGCTGAGGAAGATATTCCTCATGGAAAATGAGATGAGCCGTAAAATTAGTCCCTGGAGTGTACAGACTACCAAATACTCGACTTCAGGCACAGCAGAATGACAGCAGGGTGTCGATGGCGTCTCCCTTAACCTCGGCTCATGAGTGGTGTAGCAGATACATGGCTTCATTCTCGGTTTTAGTGTATGTTGCCTGCACTTCCTGGTCATCCTTAAGGCTGCTCTGCACACACATTGATGACTGCCTTCCCATCACATTGAATTCCGTTTTCTCACCACAATCAGTCCACACGTTTACACAGAAAAGCATCACCTCCTGGTTTTAGGTGAGAAGGTTGGTCATCTCACTGCTCCTCACTAGTAATGCTGCCATTTGTGCACCACTCAGAATTTGAAGAACAGGGTGTATAGGACACCTTCAGTATCGTTTAGTTTTGTTGGTGTCTTACCTTGTCAATCTGCCATTTTTGATTGTTGCTGTAGAAAACAGGGATTTACTTATGCTTTAGGACAGATTATGTTGTTTGAGCAGAAAATGGAAATGGACTTAAAGTAGGAAAAAAAGAAAACATATTTAGTGGTGTCTTGACTCGTAAAACTAGAAGCGCAATCTGTCTAGCATAGTCTGCCAGGGGGCGCTGCTGCGATGAAGGGGCATACCTTTTCCTCTGCTGGCTGGGATCATTTCTGAACTAGTTTTTACTCTGTTGAGCTATATGAAAAATAGACTTAGGGATATAAATCAATACACGTTCATCATTTTAGTTTTTTCTTTTAATTTTGGACCATGAACCATCAGTCCATCCTGTGTTAATTAAGCGTTACCACGTGTAGGGTTGTGTGCTAGGCATAGCGAAGAGACACAAAGCACGTGCAGGAGATCATGTGGTTGACTGTTTCAGAGTCTGCTTTCTGGAGCTATGCAAGCTTATGTTTGAATCCTCCTCTTCCACTTACTAATGGGTGATCATGGAAAAGCTATTTACTCTTTTAATCTCAGTTTTCCCACCTCTAAAATGATGATTAAAAATAGTCATTGTGTCATAAGAATTTTTTGAAATATAACATGACTCTACAGATAAAATATTGAATGCACTGCATGACTAGCACATAATGAATACTCAATATTTTCATATTATTAAATTATCATCATTTCTCTCATTGTTCAAGTCCACTCTTCAAGGAATTAGAAGCAATTCAGTAGATGAATATTGAACTGACAAAAATACAAACAAAATCGTTATATTGAGGTATATTATCTTGAGGAAAATTATCAGAATATAAACAAACTTAAATTATATATATAGGAAAAAAACATAATATGCCATTAATTAGCCTGTTTCCAGCCTAAAATCAATTCCCTAATTTAAAAAAAGGAAGAGAGTCCTTTTCACTTTTGGAGAAATAAGAAATTATATTTTAATAAAATGTTTTGTCATATATGGTCATTGCTAAATAAGTGGGCCAGATGAGAAAATTTTAAATAAATAACCAGCATCTATAATCTCAACATTCACAGATGGCCACCCTCAATAGTTTAATGTATATTCCTCCAGTCTTTATGATGTAGCTTTTAACACAGTGAATATTCTATTGTGCATTAACCTTTATGTCTGCTTTTGATGTTAAACTTTATAGTATAATTTTCCACATCTTTAGGAACTCTTTATTAGCATAATTATTAACACCTCGGAAATTTTGCATTTTACTTGAGGATATACAGTACATATGGACTAGTAACGTTTTGTCACCAGTCTATACATTGTCGGACAATTAGAGAACATGACTGGAGACAAACTAATAGACTTGTGATGTTCGAACAGTTACATCTGTAAAAAGAAGCACTATTATTAGCTAAAATTCTTAAGAAAGCCATTAAAAAAAAAAGTATGTTTGTGTTGTTTATAGAAGAATGAACAGAACACAGTTAAGGAACAAAGAAGGTGTTTGGTTATCTAGGTCAGCGTAACCTCATGAGCCAAAAAAAAATTTTAAGTAGAGGCTTAAAATCTGAGATGCTGATAGTTTGTAAAAAATGAATAAACAGAAGCCTCAGTTAAATAGGGTTGGGAGGCTAGAGGGGGTCTGTGACAATAGCAGAGCCCAGCAGGAAGAAGAAAGACTCCTCTTCTGTCCTGGCAAGGGCTCAGCCAAGTGGGAGTGCAGACCCTGTTTGCTACAGCCCTCCCCGCTCTCTCTTCCCCTCGGCCAGAGTTCTCCTTCTCTTGCCTAGTGGGAACCTGCCCAGGGCTTGCCGTGGTTGCAGAACCCCGATTGCAGTTCTCTGCTGATCCTGAAGAAAGCCATGTTTGCAGGAGAAATATCTGACTGTCTGCTTCAGGTCAGTGTAGTTTATCTGAACATGAATAGGGCATGCTGTAAATGTTGTAAATGAAAACTGGATGATGATGTGGAGAGAAGTCGAAGAGACAGATTTCATTTTCTTAGGTGATTTTCTGTGTCAACCATAGTCCTTGGAGGACACTAAGGGCCTAAGTGCACACTTGCTTAGACTTTCTAATATTTTGCAGATGATTTTCATGTGCAGTATGAGAGAGAGAGAGAGAGAGAGGAGAGAGAGAGAGAGAGAGAGAGACCCTGTCACCTATTACTGCCTAGCCTCAGAAGTCCGATCGTGGCACCACCATGGCACCCTGTTGACAGAGGCGTATTCAAAGTCCCATCCAGTTTCAAGGGAATGTGGACACAACTTCTCAGTGGAAGGATGTCAGCATTGCATTGTAATCAAAATGCGTGGAGAGAGCTATATATTGGTGTGTCGATCTTTGGGAAATATAATTTGCCCAGGCATAGAGGCTAACACTGATAACATCGCAATGGAATTCCAGCTACCCAATGTAAGAGGTCTCTCACCATTCCTTTCGCAGTCCTACGTGCCTTACTCTGACTGTGTCAACCCCCTTCTCATCCTTTCACAATCTCCACTTCTCTGTATTTCAGATCTTTCTCTATAGTTTTACCACGTGTGCTTTCACGCCATCTCACAATGGATTCATGTACAAGCATGTGTATGTGCAGATTTGGGTTTCATATAATATGAAAAACATAAATGCATTCTTCTGCATCTCGATTTTTTTCCCTTAACCTGTGTTCTTACAATTTCTTCATACTGTTGCATGTAGCTTAAACACATACATTTTACATGCAGTTTACTATTCGGTTGAACATATTTTCCACAAATTATTCATTTGATTGATGATGGAGTATGGAGTTTCCAGTTTTGTTTTATTTATGTGATTCTTATCTCCAAGACTATGTTTTCATATAAATTTCTTTTAATTTCCCTTTCATATAAAATGTTGTAATACATATGTAATTTGTATTATGTGCCATAAGGATAACGTTGTTTTTTTTTTTTACCAAATGAATTTGGAATTTATTCTAGCACTATTTATCAAGTAAAAAAAATTAGTTGGGAATAATTTCAAGTTTATAGTGTGTTGCAAAAAAAAAGTACAAAGAAAATTCATATACCATTTACCCATGTTTGCTTATTATTTGTATGCCCATGTTATATGTATGTATATATATGTGCACATATATACATAGATACATGTGTGCAAATTACATTAATCATGGCTCTCACCATGGCTCTCATCAATACTTTTATGTGTATTTCCTAAGAATAGGAGTATTATATAACCACAGTCATAATCAAATTCATAAATTTACATTGAATCAGTACTTTATCACTTATATTCCAATTTTTTTGAATTGGCCCAGTCTTATCCTTTATAGCATTTTCCCAGTCTAGCACAGAATCCAATCTCTAGGGTCAGATGTTACAGAGTTACCATGTCTCTTTAACCTACAACATTCTCGAAGACTTCCTATGTCTTTGATAACATGGACCCAATTGAAGAATATAGAATTCATTCTCTTTTTCAAGAGAAGAGTCCTTATTTTGCATTTGTTGCTTATTCACAACTACAATGAAGTTATGCATTTGTGGTGTGTCTAAAGATTATCACATCTGGAGAAACAATGTCCATGAGCACCGTTCCCTCTGATCACCTTGAAGGTGTTGCCCCAATTCTCCATTGTTAATTTACTCTTTAAAAAATGTTGCTGTTAACACTTTTCTCAACGAATAAACAATGGGGGACAATTTAGTTCCATGCAAATCTCTGGATCTTATCCAAATTTCTCCCTAAATATAGTATCCACTGGTGCTTCTTGTCTGACAGTCTTAACCATCATGGTCAGAGTATAATGAGTTTCCAGCTCCAGAATCCATCCAACGTTCGGTATTCTACCATAAGCAAGAGACTTCACTTCTTCTGTATTTATGTATTTATTATTGAACAATCATAAATTCCTACATTTAATGGTTTATATAGTTGATTACTGAACATAGCTATTTCAGTGCACAAACCCTCCCAGATTTGGCCCTTAAAAGCCTCCTCAGTCTGGTCCTCAGTGTTTCTGACATGCCCCCATCTGACTTTCTGACACAACAGTATATTCTAGGCTCATGTTGGGCCTACTCTGCCTGAACTATGGAATCGACTATTTTTCTGAAATGCTCCAGTTCCTGTTTATTAGCACCATTCACTTAAGAGTCCAGCGTTTTCCTGTTGATCAGTAATGTTAACCGTGTTATAAATCAAGGTTCCGTATATGGTTGGGTCTTGTCTAGGCTTATTTCTGTTCTGTTAGCCCACTTAACTGTTACTATAAACCATATACGAAAGTCTCTTAACAATTTCCTGTTAATTATCATCTTGTCGGCTTACTTTTGGAGAATGTCTCAGCTCTTTGTAGTCCTTGCCCACAATAAACTTGGAATTAGTTTGCTAATTTGAATGAAAAAATTAACCACTAGGATTTTGATTGAAGTTATATTAAATCTTAGGTCAATTTCTAAGAGTTTTGTCAACTCTCTTTAGGATACTGGGTGTTTTTCTTTTTAACTGAATAACTAAGGTAGAGTTTTCTCATTGTTAATCATTTTGAGTTGATTTTCCCCAGCACATAATGTGTCTTGAATATAAGACATTTTGTAATTTCAAAAACGTATTCTTAAGTTATGACTTTAAATAGAAACATCATTGTTTTGGTTTATTTCCTTGTATGAACCCTATCTAGGCACAGTTTGTGTTTCATTTCCCTATCTTAATATCTATTATTAATGTGAGAAATGTTTTTATTTTCTTCTTTATATTTTTCTTTCTATTTACATGCTGTTGATACCATGCTAGATGAATATATCCCCTTAGTCCTCAGAGCTGCCAAGTGAGCAACTCTGTGGTGACCAGCCTGTGTGATCTGCATGATACGGAGGAGTTTCCTGAAATACAGGGACTTTTAAAGTTCATAATGGGGCGGTCTCTTGCAAACTGGGACCAATTCGTCATTATACACATGACTGACTGAGAGCGGGGTTCCCTCTTGCCTAGCCTAAGTGCAGTACTTCCCGGGTGTGCAATGGAAATAGTATTCTTTTTAAATTTGCCAGGACATTTAAGTGGATTATTGGTATAGTTTTGAAATAAATAAGGAAATAATAGTCTCAATTAAAATCATTCCAAAAAACAAATGAACGAAAACTCTAGGTAAAACTTCACCAGGAAAATTTACCAGAGTTAGGGAAAAAATGATGACAAACTTATACATTCTTCCAGATAAATGAAAAAAGAAAAAAAACTCTCTGCCTTTCAGTTTGAGGTCAGTTTGTCTTTTTTTAAATCATCATAATGTCATAATGTTGATTAAAAAAAGAACGTGACACAGGCCTTACAAAAAAGGAAAATTTCAGACCTTAAATATGATATTAAAATCCTAACGAAAATATTAACAACATTTTAGCAAAATATATATTATGACCAAGTTGTTTTTAGACTTCAAAGTTAAGACTGGAAATATTTTAAAGTCAATGTGATTTGACACCTTAATAGAATAATCGAGAAAAATTGAGAATTATCTCAATAGGTACAGATGAATTAGTTAATAACATTAAATGTCCATTCATAATTTAACAGCAAAGAATATTTTTATTCTGATACAAGATAGCTACAACAAATGCAAAAGACAAAGCCTTGAGCTTGATGGTGGAATGTCTGAAGCTTTTCCTTTGAGATCAGGAATGAGAAAAGGATGGCCACAGTGGCTACTTTTATTCAATATGTATTTGAGGTCCTAGCTAGTCCAAAAGGAAAACAAACAAAATCATATGTAGTGAGGGCATAAACTAAAACATGTGTAGTCATTGTCATTATATGTGTAAACCATCCAAGAGCATCTGTGGATAATTACTAGAATAAAGCAGCATTATAAGCAAGTTCATTGGACGTAAGATCAGTTTACTCCATCCTAGTCCCTACCCCCAAAAAACTTCTGCTTAAGTGGAGGAATATGCCATTTTACTATCAGAAATATCAATATTATAGTTTAATTTTATCCAAATTCTACCAGATCTACCCCATCAGAACTCTAATATGATGGTTTGTTGACCTTGCCAGGCTGATTCTAAAAATCATGTGGGAATGCGAGTGGCACAGAATATCCAAAATAATCTTGAAAAAGAACAACAAAATGGGGAAACTTGCCCCTACTGGATATTAAGACTTATTGTAATAATGTTACAATAATTAAGACAGTGTGGTATGTGTGTAGAAACAGGCAACTATACCGATGGAACAAAAGAATGATCCCAGAGACATACCCATACATATATGTGCATTTAACTTACAAAGAAAAACATGGCCTCAGAGAGTAGAAAGAAACTGTGTTTTTAATAAATGGTGCTGAGAATAATTAGTATTCATGGACATATCCATATCCAGCGCTTGCACAGAAATCAATTCTAGTGGATTGTAGATCTGAATGTTAAGAAGAAAAATAAAGCTTTAGAAAAGTAACATAAAATTTTTAAAAACTTCTGTATAGAAAAATATTTCTTAAATAGGACTTAAAAATCTTTAAGAAAGTAAATATTGATAAATTTTGATGAAATTAAAATATTTCTGCTAAATAAATGGCATTAATTCAGTAAAAAAGCAAACATCTACTGAGAGAATATATTTGTAACTCACATAATTGACAAAGATTGCATCCACAGCATGTAAGTAAATCTTCCAAATCACTAAGAGAAAGAGAGGCCACTCAATAAAAATGTGCAGAAGACAGCTGAACAGCAATTTCACAAATAAGGATATAAAAATAACCAACAAACATATGAAAAAGCACTTTAATGATATTGGAAAATAAACTTTAAAACTACAATGAGATAATACTTCTTCTCCAACAGAAATTTGATAATACCAGTGGTTGGAAAGAATGTGGAATAAAAAGTATTCTCATGAACTTCTGTAGGGAATATAAATTATTTTTAAGTAGAAAAAGTTAGTATTATTTACTCTGTTTGAATATATACAGTCTTTATGATGTTATAATTTCATCCTTAAGTGTATATCCAAAAGAAATTCGCATACATATGCACAAAAGGCATTTTAAAGATCGTCCTTAGGGGCATTATTATAATATATCAGCTCTGGAAACCGCCCACCAATGGCAGAATGAATGAAATCATTGTGTCGAATGTATTGAATGGGGCAACAGTAGCTGAAAATGAACAAGCTGCAGCTACATGCAACAGCATGACTAATCCCACAGCACAACCTAGAGTGAAGGAAATAAAACCTGTTTGTCTAAGAATGCGTGATTGGGTGGTAAAGTAATGCAGAAAGACAAGTGATGCCCAAACAAGATAATTGTTGCCTAGAAAATGGAGAGTAATGGCTGGAAGGAAAAAAAGAGATATTAGTGTGCAATGCTGTAGCTTGGCCTGTGTTATGGCTATTTAGTTATTCACCTGGTGATAAATGAACCGACCTTTTCATTTCTTAATGTATGCTTTTCTAAACTTGTGTTACATGTCATAAAACCAGTTTGAGATGCAAAAAGGCAAGCACAATAAAAATCAAAGATTACTTAGAATTAAACATCAAATGGACACACTACATAGCAAAATTTGTATTTAGAGATGTGCCTACATTTATAATCAGTTACTAAAAATGAAAAGAAATTTGAAGAAAATCAATACTAATGAAGAAATTGATAAAATAAAAACTAAGCAGTTTATAAAATAATTTTAAAAAAAGAATGTTTGAACAGTTTACAATACAAGATGAAAAACTAAGTTAAGAGAGAAAATTGCATTGAGTGGAGAAGCTGGGAAGCTGAGAAGAAGGGAAACAGAGAGAAATAACCCTGTTAGGAAAGAAGAATTACTAGAGGATCAGTACACTTACACTTCTGATTCTGTCAGTTTTTGTTTCAAAATTATGGATTAGAAAGACACAGACAAATTCACGAGAAAAAATTTTCCTCTAGGGAGCAAAATTTAAAAGATTTAAATGGTATTTGTTGTTAGTTATATTTTTATTTAAAACATTTGAGATCATGGGCTTTTATATAGTTATAATATTATTTATAACTTTCAGTGTTTTTAGAAAAAATCCAAATTTGAATAGATTCTTAAATAAACCTTTAAAGTACCAAGAAATTAGTCCATTTTTAGGTAATTCACATAAGTCAAAATGGTTAATTCTTAATTGTTTGATCAGGGAATTGATCATATTTACTAATGCTACCTAGAATTTCAAATAGAGCCTGTAATATATTAAGGACATTTCACCTTGTGGGCAAAGTATTGATTGCACTGAGCAAGCCATGCCTGCCATAGAGCTCCAATGTATGCCCTTGTTGGCTTCGACCTGCTTTACTGTAACGGTTTCCAAATTCTGCTCCTTCCAATCCGTGTTGATTTTGAAAGACTCATCCCATTCTACCATATCTTAACTTGAGTTATTGTTAACACCTGCTTACATTTCTGCTATAGCTGCCAAGTGGCAGCATAATATTGTAGAACCTTCCTCTACTCTGCTCTGTATACCTCATCTTGTGCATTTCACCTCCTAGGAACCACTGTAACTAGCATTTATTGAGTGCTTTCTGTTCCAGTATATTCTTCATATATTAAGATGATCACATTGTTTTGTCTTTTCCTGTAATAATGTGGCGAATTACTTATACCTTTAATGTTTTAAACAAACCATACAGAATACGCATTACTACACATTGCTTGGGTCAGAGAACTGTTCTGTATAACTCTAAACCTTTGAGATTTGGTCAAACTTTAAACTTTCTCTCTGCCTAACATAACTCCTCTTCTCCCCTTTTTTTTTTTTCTTTTGGTCACAGTTTCATGTAAACTTGAAAAACATATGTGCTCTTTAGTTGTTGGGTATAAAGTTTTATAAATGTGTCAAACAGATCAATTTTAATTCTGCAGATCAAGTTTCTTGTCTTCTTGCTCTGTAATTTACTGAGGATGTGTTAAATCCCTCACAATGATTATTGATATATTTTTTTTACCATTTTTTATTGATTTATAACCAGTTTACAATGTTGTGTTTGGTTTTTTTTAACATTTTTTATTGATTTATAATCATTTTACAATGTTGTGTGATTATTGATATTTTTAAATCTTTAGTACTGTCAAATTTCATTTTACACATTTTAAAGATATATTTTTGGGTTCATAGGTATTTAAAATGTTTGTATCTTCCTGTTTGATTGACTTTTATCATTAGAAAGTGTTCCTTTTTAAATCTCTGGTCATGCTGTTTGCCCCAAAGCCTTTGTCCAATATTAGAGCAGCTTAATCAACTTCCTATTGGTTAATGTCTACCCTGTATACTTTTGCCATTTTTTTAATTCTCAACTTTATTCTCATGATCTTAATTTGATACCTAGAAATAGACTGAGACATAGTTGCATCCAGACTTATTGGAGAGGACACTCAAAATATATACCTATAAAAACGTATTAAGACAACATTGATCAGAGGGAGAAGCTAAATACAATACAGTTGCAACCAAGGCCGGAGAAAATCCTGTTAGGAGCTTTGCAGCTGGAATGACTCTTGAGTTGCTCAAATTAAGGTGGCCAAGGGCCCTCTCATCTCTGGGAAGGAGCTGGCATAAGCTTGGGCAAGACAGTTCCCTGCATTCAAGGGTAAATACCATGCAAAATGCAGTAGTGGGTCTGTCTTCCCAGCAGCTGGGAATGGGTCCAGAGGCCTGAAAAGAAGACCTGGCTGGAGCAGAATGGTATCCACTGAAATCACCTAGGGTCCATCCTTTCCAAGGAAGCTATGATTGAATTTTGCCCTTTTTATTCAGCTTTAAATATGTCTTTTAATTGGAGTACATTTCATTCACAGTTAATATAATTACTGCTGCATTTAAGTTTAAGCATATCATTAACTTTGGTTAGGAAACAAAAAAATTTCAGTACACCTATCCTAGATTCTTTCCTCCTTCCTTTTTTGTCTTCATTTTAAGAATTTTAAGAATTATCTTGTATGTTAGGTGATGATGTGTTAACTAACTAACCATGCTAATCGTTTCCTAATACATACATGTATCAAATCATTGCCTTGCACACCTTAAACTTACACACTGTTATGTGTCAATTATATCCCAGTACAGCTGGAAGAAAAATACATACTTACAGGTGTGTGTTTTTTCCTTCTATTTGTTTTTAGGTGTAAATTTGTTTAACATTCTCTTGGACTGTTACCATAGAGATATATATGAATGGTTTTACTCCTTTGTAAACAACAGTACAAGAACCTTGAAAGATGTTAGGGACATTTATTCTCCAACCTACAGGGCCACTCCTAACCTGTGAAAATCATTGTGTAATAATTTTTGCAAGGCCCTTGTGTATATGGACAATTTGATTTAAAAGTCTATAAATAAAAATTTGGGGGACCACACGAGATTTTGTTATTTAGTAACAAGTACTTAGAATGATGAGCTGATGTGAGGAACTTACGTATTTGTTTATTGTTCTCAGTGTGTATAAAGATTTGTCACCGTGTCTAGACATCATCACTTTCTGTTCAGGTCTAGAAACCATCTCCTCAGGTACTTTATTACCAAACTTCACGTCTTACTGCGAAGCCAAGAGAACGAGGCTGTTATTATTTACTCTCCTATGTCTTTTCGGAATATGTTTATTTTGAAACAACACAGACTTTCTTGTCTGTCCAGTTCTCTAACCCATTTATTTAATGCAAGTTACATAATTACTCATGACTGTCATCCATTGTCTTGCTTGTGTGAACTCTTGGCTTCCAGTTCAGATATTATCACTGAACTTTGTTAGTGATAACCAAAAATGTGATTCTTACTGAGAGTACGCAGGGAAATGTAAAAGATACTTCTCATCCTGGTCATGTTAAATTAACCATTCAGAATTTTATAGTCTAAATGCAGAACAACACATCTTCCAATGATGCCTCCTCTTGAACTCTTTAGGTCATCTCTCTCAGTTCCTAGAATGTGAATTTTTTCACTGTTGACCTCATCCTTACCTTCCCCACACTTGCCCCGAGCAAGAAGAGCGAGGGGGCTGTTGGCAGAGAAAACAGGGCAGTTCTTTTTCACATCACTCATTTAGCATGGCTGAAAACTGTTAGTTTACACGTGGCTCTAGGTCTATCACCATTAGAATGTGAAGAGCAAATAGTTCTGGAGAAAGGAGGCATTCTCTTATGCTGTAAAACATGTCAGTGCATGCCAGGTTTCTTAACTCAGCAAGTCCTAAGCATGGAATATCATGAAAACAGTTACATTATTTTAACACGCTTTCCTCCTCCTATAAGTCAAATTGCTCACATGTTAGACCTTTTACCATGTCACATATGCCTTTTCTGTATTGTGTATCATTTTTTCCCTGTTGTTTGGGTCCTGATTTTTTTGTACTTATTTTTAACTGACAAATGTTCTTTTTATCTGTGTATACTATTCTGTTAAACTCATTCTTTGAATTTTTAGTTTCAGCCATTGTATCTTTTAGTTCTATAATGTCAATTTGCTTTTAAAAAAATATTTCCAGTTCTGTTTTGAATTTTTGAGTGTTGTAATTTGATGATTTATAATACGAATTATAGTTACTGTAAAGTCTGATAACTGCAATATCTGAATATCACATAGATCTGTTTCTTTTTAATTTTTTTCTTTGTGCGCTATGTTTTATTCCCTTCTTCTATGAAAGCTTTTTACAATTAAATGTCAGATACCATATATAAAAATTATGAAAATCACTAGAAACTCTGGATAGTGCTGTGTTCTTCCAGGATGAATTTACTGTGTTTTTTGCTTTGGTTTTTTTTTTTTTTTTTTTTGCAGCTCTTAAAATGTTATTTTATTGCCTTTATCTTTTCAGAGGCTGAGATAATTTGAAGTTAGATTTAAGTCCTTCAGAAACGCATCAATTTTTGCTTTACCTGGTCTCCTCAAGTATGTCTCTTTAGGGTTATAAGCCAAAGCTTAACTTTTTTTTTTTAACCAGATCATCTGCTCCTTGTAAGTCTCTGACCTCCAATTTCTCACCTTGCCACCAAATTCTGTGAGGCTGGCCTACCTCCTCTTCCTCTCAGATCCACTGTCGCTGTCATAATTGGCAACTTCTTCACGAGAAAAAGGACACCAAACATTGGAAATGCCTCTCCTTCCTACTTGCTCTCTGTATCTTAGTCTGGCAAATTTTCAAAGTCTAGATAGGTTTTCAGTTCAAACAAATTCTTCATCTTCATTTTCTAAAGTTTCTGTTGTTTTATGAGATGAATGATTTGAAACAAGTAATTCAGTCATTATTAGTACACCATTACTGTCAGATTGCTCTGAATTTGATGCAAATAATATATTTTTTTTTCTTAATTCAACCTGAAATAATATTATCAACTATATGCCTAATAATTCAGTCATACATATAATAAACACCCTGGGAACACATTATTTACCAAATATGAAACTGTGCAGAGCGACATAAAGTGATGGAAATGACAGGGTCTGTCAAGTCTCTTCAGCCACATACTGGGAAGGTTTAAAATTAACATTTAAATATAAGTAAATATCAGTAAAGGATAAAAAGAAATATTCGAGTTTAAATTACTTTCACATTCACCTGAGATGGATGAAATGATTCTTCAAACTGATTCTGGGAACTTTTAATAATATTCATAAAAATTTGTGATGCAGAATATGTTTTCTGTTTTACAATAAGGATATTAAGGCTCAGAGAGATAAAATTTCTTGCTTGGTATCACACAGCTGGCAGGTGTTGGAATAAGGCTTTCAGCCCATATTGTATGTGTGTAACGTGCGTTCCTAAAATCCTAGTATTCTTTCCATCCCAAGATGCTGTTTCATTGAGCCACACCATTCAGAACAACTGCATATTTAATTTATATTTGAGTTTTGAATGAAGTAGTATATTTGCCATGTGGCACTATTTAGGGCAGAATATAAGGAAGTATGCAGAGAAAATCATTCTTTTCCTCAATTATTCAAAACCTTTAAGTACATATTCATTAGATTCTCCTTTTGCTCATAAGTCATAATTTCTTCTTCTACTTCTGTATTTTCATATAGGTCAAGTATTACATGGTTTCTTACCTGCGTGGTTCCTGATTCAGTGAGCGTTATGTGGCTTGTGAGTCAACTTAAACTTATGTTTAAAATCAATTTCTTTTGTTCACAATTATCAAGTCAGAAAAATACTTTTTCTCTAACATCCAGAAGAGAGACACTAGATTCAGAACAGAATCTAAACTTATCCCAAAGAATTTTGATAAATTGAAATTGCTTAAAAGTCTCAGTAATTTTGCAAATCAGGCAGGAAGGCATCCAAACTGTATTACAAATCCTTGCATATGTCCATCTAGCAAAAGTGTCAGGTGCAAATGATCAGATTATGAATCTGTGGATTTAAATTTAGAATTGATTTTTTTTAAAATCATGCCATGGCAAGATAGAGGGATTAACAAGGGATATTACAGCAATAGCTGTTTGTTCTGATGATTATATGCAAGAAGGGAAACGGATAAATTTCTAGAAACATACAACCTGTCAAGACTAAACCATGAAGAAATTAGAAGCTATGAACAGACCTGAAACTAATCAGGAGACTGAAGCAATAAAAAAATTCTTCTAACAAAAGGAAAACCAAGGAAGAGATGGTTTCATTGGAGAATGGTGCTGAACGTTTAATGAAGAATGACACCAATCATTCTCAATCTCTTCCAAACATTTGAAGAAGTGACACCCTTCCAAACTAGTTTAGACAGCCAGGATTATTCTGATACACAAATAATACAAAACTACTATAAGAAAAGAAAACTACAGACTAATATCTGTGACGATATTAATGCAAAAGTTCTCAACAGAAGACAGGCGAACTAAATTCAACAATATATTGCAAAGATTCTACATTGTGACCAAGTGAAATCTATTCCTGGAATACAGGATGTTTCAACGTATGAAAACCAGTCAGCGTACTACATCACTTTAACATTGTGAAGAACAAAAACCACATGATCCTTTCAATTGATGCAGGAAAAGCATTTGGTAAATTCAAGACCCTTTCAAGATAAAAACACCAAATAAACTAAGACTAGAAGACCATTACTTCCATATAATGAAGTCCAAATAAAAATAGAATGTCTTTATGTAACAAAGTCATACTAAAATAATATATGAAAAGTCCACAGCTAATATTGTACTCAATGATGAAAAATGTAAGGTTTTGTTCTAAGATCAGTAACAAGGCAAGAATACCCATGCCCACCACTTGTATTTCACATAATACTGAAAATCCTAGCCAGAGCAATCAGGTCAGGAGAGAAAAACAAACAAAAAATTCCCAAATCAGACCAAAAAAAAAAAAAAAAGAGGTAAAATCATCTCTGCTTACAGATGTTATGGTCTTGTATTAAAAAAAAAAACTAAATATTTCACAAAAGATCTGTTACAACTAATCAGCATATTCAGTAAATTCAAAGGACACAAAATCCAACATTCAAAAATCAGTTGTGATTCTATACATTTATAATAACCTACTTCAAAAGGAAATTAAGAAGACAATTACACTTTCAATGTCACCAAAAAGAGTAACATGCCGAGGAATAAACAATAAAGGAGACAGAAGACTTGTATACCAAAGACTATAAAACATTGCTAAAATAAATAAAGACATGAATAAATGGAAAGATACCTGACATTCATGGTTTGCAAGACTTAATATTGTTAGAATGTCCATATTACCCAAAGTGATCTGTATACTTACTGTGTTCTCTATCAAAATCCCAATAGCTATTTTGCAGAAAGATAGAATACCATTCTAGAATTCATTTAGAATCTGAAAGGAGCCTGAATAGCCAAAATAATCCTGAGAAAGAAAAGCAAAGCTGGAGGTCTCATGCTGCCTGATATCAAAACATACTGCAAAGTTACAGTGTCTGTTTATCTGTTTATCATACGACTTTCTGTCTGGTTTGATTTCCATGGTAGGATAATCTTCACATTTACAAATTATTTTACTATATATCTTTTCTATAATTTTAATATGAATTAAAACCCATTTTCAGGGTGCACTTATTTTTTTTTAACAAAGAGTAAAATAAATGACCCTAGCCAGGAAGAATCCTTTAATATCCTTTAATCCTACCTATCCTTAAATATGCATAAAATTTTTGAATAATACTTACTTTTCACTTATGTTTGCCATTTCTGTCTACCAATGTGAGCTTTTGATGCCAATAAATCAAAACATTTTGGTTAATGAATTTTAATTTTCTTCTATTTGGAATACTAATAAATAGTTATTCACCATTTTAAATGTTTTATTTTACAGATGTTTCAAACTATCTGCTTTCTACATTCAGCAATTTACTCAGATACTTAATTCATTTTAATTTCATTATAAGTTATTCTCTCCCTAAAATATAATGAATGTATGTATCCAGGCGCACACACACACATACACACACAAAAACAATTAGGTTAAAGGTATATATTTATATGCTTTAAATGGATATATGTTTATATTTTAGTTACATTATTTCCCTTGAGACAATGAGAGTAGTTTTTAAAAATTTATTTAGGTTTCATTTAATATAATGTAGATAAAAAGAAATTTTAAATGAATAATTACTCTTCTCTCTTTTTGCTTCCTATTTTCCCATTTTGTAAATTAACCTACAGCTACTATAAATTGTCTCCATATATCATTGCTCATTTTAAGTTCTTATCTCCATGCTATTTCTCATACAAGGCATTCTTCTTGGAATTACCTTTACTCCCCTTTTCAGCAAGAGTTTCCTCCAAAGCCCTCAAACAGTTGTAACACATACCCTCTGTGAGATCCTCCCATAGCTGATCACTGTGCTGATTTAGCTGGTTCTCGTTTGCTCTCGTAGCACAATTCATACAAAGAAGGTACCAAAAATGCCTTTTGAATTTCAGTTATTTTGATTTACATGAATGAATTTGCCAATTTTATATTTCTTAAAAGTTCTACATGTGGTTATATCTTACATAATTAGATAACTGCATCACTAATTACAAGTGGGATTTACAAAAAGTTTCTTACGTAGAGATGAATAAATCAAATAATTGTGTATATTAATCAAATAATAATTGATTATTGATAATAATTATCAATAAGCTTCATTTATATTTATTACATATGAATTGAAAATCTGTTATGATTCTAAAAGGACTGTGAAGAGACTTAAAGTCTATGTTTTTATTGGAAGATTTTGAAGTCAAATCAGTCTTTGGACTGACTTTGGAGTCAAATTGACCTTGATGTGATTTTGGGGAAATTACTTAAACTTTTCTGACTCAAGAATTGTTGTTAAGGGGCACTTTTTTAAAAGATTCCTTTCTTTATTGTCCTCTAGTCTCTGAAGTCCTTCAACTCAAGGAATATGTCTTAAAGTATCTCTGTCCCAGTGCATTGTCTGACATCTAGCAAACACTTACCATATGAGTGAGATGAACAGATGGATAATGAAATTATTAATGCTCATGAGGAGATAGAATATAATTCTTAGGGCTGATACTATCAGGGAAAAATGCCCAGAAAAGATAAAAATTGATCTTTACACTGAAGGGCGTGTGGGACAGGAAAAAAAAGGAAAGAACATTTGTGCTTCGAAACCAAGGTGTATTTTCACGATAATCACGTGAAAACATTTTCTGAATGTCAAAGTCTATAAATATTTATTAATAAAAGTGTTTGTAACAAATTTTCCTAAACATCTCAAATCTGCAGTATTTATGTTTGCCTAGTCTAATGAATAGGTGAACTTTGCATTTCTGATCAGCTTGCTTGCAGTCCTGGAATTTGAAATAGTTGAAGTTTAATTGCTTAAAAAAAAAATCTCTATGTCTTTTCTTGCCCCTTATTTTTCCCTCCCTTTTTCAGTCGATTTTTGAAGGAGAAAAAGAAAAAACAAAAACAAAAACACACAGTGAATCCGTTTGATATGTTCTTCTGCCCTCTTGTGGCCTGTCCATTTCATAGACTAAATGCAGCCCAGCCACGCGGTTGTCATCAAATTGCTGACCCTCCTGCCTCTCACTGGCGATGCTTTCCTAGGTCCAAGCACGGAGTAGACACTAACACATTGGAAACAACAACTGCATAAAAGTAGAGAAATTCGGTGAAACTAAGAGGGGTTCAGTTGTACCTGTATTTTTTAAAAAGTATTTCTTTCTCAGAAGCTTTGTGACCTTGGGCCAACCACTTACTTGCACTGAACTTCGTTACCTTCAATTTTTATATAGAGAAATGTTTATGTCTAAACAATTTTGCAGAAACACAGCATAAATTAATGTATATTAAGGTGTTTCGCTGTCTAAGTTAGCAAAATAAAAGAGTTTATATCACTATTATATTTTTATGATATATAGTTCAAATAAGATGTATTAAGTAAATGTATTCAGTTAAATAACTTTTTATTATTGACTAGAAATCTTTCTGACTAGGTCTGGCCCGGTGTGAAAAATATTAAATTTAAGAAAATAAGCAACTATTATTTGTATAAAAATATTGTCTACCTAATTATTCATTCACTGTATGTATATGTCCATATTTAGACCACAAATACAAAAAGATTTTCAATTCAGAAAGGAATCATTAAAAAAAAATCTATTACTACGTATGTATTTATTTATTCATTCAGCAGATAGTTAATCTATCTACATTATGCCAGATATTAGCTTAAGATTGGGAAAAACATGGTGAGTTCCCATATTAAGCTAATGTTCTATGAAATAAACACAAACTAAGTGAATAATCATATCATAAGTGTGAAAATGGAACTGTGGTAATGGCAGAAAATGAAATATGTAGACATGAAGCTGTTTAATAGGGAAGATTGTATTAGGAAGTACTGAGAACATGGTGCCTGGGCTGAACTCTAAAGGGATTACAAGCATTATAGGAGCAAGGGGTGAAGGGTAGATTTGGGAGAAGGAAATATTATAAGCAAAAGCAGTATCTGGAAGATGGAAAGGGACACTGAAAGATTGAAAATGTCAAAAAAGCAAGAGGAAATTTAATGTTCAAAACAGCAGGAACACTCAGTAGGTATCATAAACATCGTAGCCATATGAGTAACATTTATTCTTTATTGTTAGCATTGCCCTTTTAAAAGCTTGTACATTTTTGTTTTCCTGGAATTTTATAGCTTAAAAATAACTTTACAAGGCAGATAGGAAAAAAAGAAAAGATCACTCAAAATAAGACACTCTACCCCAACATGCATATACACAAATGCATACATTAAAAAAAACATGTAAATTTAAAAGAAAATTAAGTGTAAAATTAATTTGGTATTCACTGATAACAATTACTGATAACATCATAAATTTGTGATAATGGTTGCATGTTCTCTAAACGTTTGTGTATCAGCATGTATATGTTTGCTTCTTCTATTGGCTGCGTCTCTTGCCAGATTCTTCTTTTGTGTAGGAAGCTGTTGACACGGCTCCCAGTGGTCCTTGATCCTTAGTGGTCCTGCTCTTGGTCCATGAGGCTGAGTTGATGACCTAGTGATGAGGATTCTTCTAACAAGCAGAATTCGGCAAAAATGTCAGAATGCCTCTTCGTGGTTAGGTTCCCAAAGACAATAGTTTCATCTTGCAGGCATACTCTCCTGGCTCTTCTCACACAATGACTCTGGTGGAGAAGGGGACTGAGGGCAGCCTCTGGCCAATGGCCAGTGGGAGCTGATGCCCTCAGGCTCCCAAGCCTAAAGGGACTGAGTCCTGTCAACAACCACTGAGTGAGCTTGGAAGGAGAACCTGCCCCCAGTGACTTTGGCCCCAGTCAGCATCTTGATTGAAGCCTTGTGGGAGAGGTGAACATCTATCCTGGTTTGCTTGGGACCAAGAGATTTCCTGGGATGTGGGAAGTCCAGTTTTAAAACCAGGAAAATACAGGGCAAACCAAATGAACTGGTCACCCTGCATGTAAGAGACCCTGAGTCGGAAGACCCACAGAAATTGTGAGATAATAAATGCTTTAAGGCACTCACATCAGGAGTAATTTGTCATGCAGCAATAGAAAACTGATTTCAGGACTCGTTTTTCAGGATTCAACTCAGGTATCCATTCTCACGAGAAAATCTCTGCATCTCGAGCATGTATGTAGAGAGCCCTGCTCAGATCTTCTGTAGTCTTCTGTACTTCTCCCTATGAAAGCATCTGAAACCCCGTCCCATCTTGGTCCGCTTGGTTTTCCTTTCTCTCTTACTAGACTGCAGACTGTGTGGTAGGAGGGTCCATGTTTATTCTCCAGGGAAACCTTAGTAATGTTACCCAGTAGGCATGACAAGCTGGAGGAGAGTGGTGTGCATGTGTGAGCTGGCTGGCTCTTCTGCACACTGGAAACGCTGCCATTGCTTGAGGAGACAGTGCTTCACAAGTCTAAAAACACTTCGGTTCAATTAAATTTTCATCTTCTATGAGTTATCCTAGATTTCTTGCAAATTTTTCACGAGATGGAAAAAAGAAAAACACTTATTTTCACAAGTCTAAACCCCTCACTATATGATTAAAGATATGATTAAGAGGTAAAAGGATTTTGATTTTGCGTCAAGATATTTTAGAATAAATTGGAGTCTGTTGAAGTAATAAGAAACATAATAAAGTGAATTGCTTTTCTGTACACCTGAAACTAACATTGTAAATCAACTACACTTCAATAAAAATAAAATCTAAAAAAAGCATAAAAAAGACATAATAGTTCTGATTTCGTTCACATAGAAATAACTTAAAACTCAGTTTTTACTTCACTAAGAAGCATGGATTGCAGTCTTTGTATAACAATGATTTAGTAAAGAAAACAGATACGATGAAATGGTAAAGCTTCATAAAAAATCAATATTGTCTATCATTAGTGAATAGACTTGCTAAACATCTGAAAAAAGAGTTTGTAACAGACAATATTAAATCCAATTAATGGAGTTAACTAAAACACCAAGCTACATAATTATCATTCAGCTCCGTCTCCATGGGCCACTCCTTTTGTCTGTTGTGTCAGTTCTGTGGGTGTAGTTTGAGCTCCCGGCAATTGCCCCTCAAATCCGTGCACATGGGTATGTCTTAGCACAAGACTGAAGAGCATGGCTACAAAACACGCTAGTGCCCTGTTTCTGCAACCCAAAAAATAAGTCTTAATTTTTCTGTATCCTTCGAAAGATGTTTTTATATGACTCAATTATTATAGTCTTTCCAAACTTAGTCTAGTAATTTCTTTATTTTTAAAGTGTACTTTCTGCAGTTAGATTCTAACCACCCACAAATTCAACCCCCGTTCTGATCATCAGGTTTTATTTGTTCTTTGGGAGCTATTTTCTCCTCTTTTTGGTGGGAGCAAGTCAAAGAGGAAAGATTTTCTTTTTAATAACTAACAAACAGAATGCAAATAAAAGCCTTATTAATAGCAGAGTGTCATAAGTGTTGGAAGAAACAGGTATCATACAGGGAAGCAGCGAATAAGGACAAAGAAAGTGAAAATTCTTCTCTCCCAGAAAATTTAAGGGAAGCAGCTACTTTATAAAGTGAGATGTTGGATTTAATGGTTTGTTTATAATAGTCTGAAACTTTTGAGTTCTCTACAGCATAATGAATATTCAATACTTACTGCTACGAAATATTTATGTGTTTATTGTAACAAATATGAACACTTTAGATTTTCATATTATAGTGTATTTGCAAACCTTCATTGAAAATACAAGTTTGGTTAATATTTGAGACATTAAAACTGATGTGAAATATACATTATTATCATTAGTATTTCTAGTTCTAATTTGAAAAATTGCGTGATGCTTCTGAACCTTCATCTGTTATTCTGGCCCCATTTACTTTTCTATAGATTTTGCAGTCCTTATGATCTATGAAAAATGCCAGAGGATTATCAGTAAATAAAGCAGTGACATCTACTCATTTCTGAAAAGGCTATGTGCAATCTTGTTTATAGATTTATTCTTGCATCAGAGGGAGCTGTTTGTTTCTTTGTGTCAAAGTGAACTATATTCACAAGTCAGAACATAACTTTTCTACAGTATCTCATATTTAATTAGCAGTTAGTCCTCAAAGATAATATGTAAGTTAGAGTACACTGTGTTTAGAAATCTAGACGTTTAATCTCTCAGATAGATTATATTATATATTCCAAATCTCATGGCCCACTATATAAAAGAAATTATATCTCAGATATTTCCATAATATCTAAATTGTGCATGTTCAGCCCAGGGCTAATCAGGTAGAGCCAGATCTTACTTATTTTTAGTTTCCCTTCTATGTCTGGTATTCAGTGAAGGTTTTACCACATATTCTTCAGTCAAATCAATTAAGTCTCCCAGAAAGTACTGTCAAAAACAGAGTTAACTTTATATTTCTACTTTAATTAAAGGAAACATAGTTTTATATGATTAAAGAATATTCTAAAAAGAGCAGTTATCAACAGATTATTGCAAAAGATTGGATTCATGCAAAGAAAATCAAGAAATTTGAAATTGAGACACATTCATGAAATAGGCACACAGTATTATTAGCACATGTTCCTGAGACAAATCAATGCTACTCTGAGAAGAAAAGGATAGTTGTGACAATAGAAAAGATGTGTCATGCCACTTCTCAATAAGTATCCATCATAAGGCTGAACTGTTAGTTTTACTTCTTAAACTCCATATCAAGAAAAGTGTGTCCTTAACCCTTTCACAAAATATGCAAATCCTGTCTATAGCCCAAGTTCTAGTGTAAAGGCTACTTGCATCTTAGGAGTTTCTTGGTGGCCGGATACCCTCGATGCTTATCGGACACATTCCTGTGTTATTTCCTACTTTCATTTGAGATGTCTGTTGTATTTCCTGTCAATTAAGAAGAGAAATGTTCAAATTTTGGTGTGAATAAAATTACCTTGGCAGATTGTGTATGATGTAGATTCCTGGTCTGTATGCCTGAAAATTTTTAATTTAACAGGTCTAAGATAACAAATAGATGCTTCTACATCTAAGAAGACCATGTAGCCATTGTATCAAATTTAGCTGTACTTGATTTCATGCAAATATTGTTTTTCCCATTCAAACACACTCCAAGGACTTTATTTTCCTGCTCTGGAACAAAAATATCATGCCTTTCCTTTAATTTTTTTTCAACATTTTGTGACATTGCCTGGCATCTTGGAAGCACCAAAGAAAAAAATAATGGTAGGCTATAGTTATTTCAGTCACCATTTTTGCAATATGCAAGTCTATCATAAGCATTCTGTTTTATGACCACAATCATCTCATTGAATTAAATTTAATTCTGTAATTATGTGGATTTAAATCTTATAACAAGTCTTTAAGTCTTTACTTCCACATGCATATGTTCTTTACTTTGATTTTATATTGTTTAATAGGATTATGTTTTCAAGTCAATGCTTCAGTAAAGCTGCTTGTATAATAAAACTCCTGAGACCTGATGCATATAACAGTGATTTTTTTCTTGCCTTTACCCATGAAAACATGATGAAATACAGAAATACAAGGTCACATACTTTGTTCCCCTCAAAATGTTCTAGATATTTTTTCTCTTATATTGTTGCATTAGTTACCAGTCATTCAGAGGCCAGTTATGTTCTCCTTTTAAATGGAACTGCAACATTTCTTGGAGTATAAAATATTGCACATTTTTACTATGAAGTTCAATTGACTACATCCCTACATATTGTTACAGTTTTTAATTTCATTTTCTTGGAATACAATGAGACGACCTACCTGCACCTCCAAGTCTTCATTTTAAGTAATATTTTATTTCATATTTGATACTATCTTAACATTTTATGTGATACATTTTCTTGAATTTTTGCTCTGTAAGTGTCCCATTGTCTATCTTCCATATGTCTCATTTTTCCTCTAGTCACTTCAGCCACTGTATGCATTTCCTTTGTAACTGATGTGATTTCCACAGGTCTCTCATACAGGTTGTTACCTTACATTTTTTTACAGCATCACTTTGATTTGGGTAATCAAAGTAAATTCAGTGATAGCATCACATTTTACCTTCATGTTCATACCTAGGTCCGCCAGCTCCTTCTTTTTGTCTCATGTTGTTTTCTTAGCTCATTCTTTTATTTTAAACATTTTTTATTGATCTTAGCTCATTCTTAATCAAATATTTTGTGTTCATCTCTTTAATTTTTCTAAAATAAGAAAGTAGTTATATTTTAAATAATTCCTATATCCCCTAAGCCATATATATATATATAATATATATATATATATATAATTTAAGTATATAGATATGATTCTTAAGTGAGTTTCTCAGTATTTGGGATGTTGTGGTTTGACTCTTTTAAAAATACTTTTCATTAATCCTTCTGCTTTTTTTAGTTTGCAAGAGTGCACTTACATGCATTTGTGTGTCCCAGATGTCTGTCATTTTTTTAAAACAATTTTGGATGGGTACAACTCTGTGTATCTTTAGCTTTCTACTTGATAAAACAACACATGAGTGGTGGAAATTCCATGATTTGCCTCCATTTTCACCTGAACAGTTTAGACATTTATTCTCCAACTTTGAGTTGCCAAGCTGAATGTAAATTTTTATGCTATTTTTTGCCCTTCAACTTGGGAGAGGATTGTAACTCTAGACGTCACAAGTTGAACCTTTGTACCTGCTTTTTAAAAAAATCCGTTAACATGTACTTGTCCTGAACATGCCAGAGCAATATTTCATATTTAGTGGTAAAGACAAGGTTTCTCTCTTAATTGAGTCCCATTTGCTTTGCTTTGAGGAGCCTTGGAGGCCATGACAAAATGTCAGGATTTCTTGGCCAGAACACTGTTACACACGCACGGTTCATTCTCAGCAGCAGCTACAAACTTGGTTCCACTGCTGCCGTAGACGTGTGTTTGGCCTCGTTCCTTCCAATTAGGAGATCAGTTTTGCCAGAAGAAGACCAGCTCACACACATGGAAGGTTACCTTTCCTCTTGCCTTTATTGTTTTCCCTTATGAACAAAATGAGCCTTACGTGTTGTCTCCAAATCCATACTGTCCAGACTGAGGGTTCTTATTAAGGCCCCTGGGAACTTCTGCTTACCTCCTGTGTCCAATGGCAAATACATTTCTGGGCCTTGTTCCCTTCCCCAGAGTACACCGTGCTTTGTGATTACTCTTCAGAATCTTTGATACGACATTCTGCCCCCGCACCCCACACTTCGAATGTAGATAAAGTTTTCTTCTCCAAATGGCTCTCTGTTGTGTGTTTATGTAGATGTACTTCCGGGGTAGACGTGGGCCTAAGGCAATACCCATCTCAGAAATGTTGAAAGCACAACACTAGCTTTCCGCACAAAATAGACAAATAAACAGACGAAAAGAAAGTTAGTTAAAAAACACTTCGATAAAGTGTCTTAGTTCTATTTAAAACATTATTGAGTATTATATCTATGTATGTAAAACATGTCAAACAATGTGCAAGTGTATGTGTAGATTATTTACTTCACATATAGATGTAAGAGAGGTGCTATTCATTCTATTTTATGTATGAATTAACTAAAGTGTCAGGACAAACAAGATAAAGAAAGTTACCCAAACTTATATTGTTTTGAGTAGAAAAGCCAGGATTAAAGCCCAAATGTCAAATTCATAATGTTTTTGTTTTTTCTATTTTATGACAACTTTTTCAAACTCTAAGCTTTTTGATCTAACCTGCGTTTTCAATAGTGAACCATTAGAAAGAGAGATCTAAAAATAATACATATTATATAATACATACAGTCATATACAATAATACATATATTATGTCCCTGTCTCCTGAGAAAGCTGCCCGCTCTGCATCTGGATGTAGATGGACACCTGTATCACCAGTGACGGGGGATTCAGAAGCCTCTATAAACAAACCTTGTTACTTCTTTACTAATTTACTACCCCAAGCCTAAGTTTCTTTGTCCTGCCAAATCCTCACAAACGTACTATTTCTTTGTATATAAAATTTATAAAAGCTGCCTGCTTTGTCTACCTCTTAGGTCCTATTTCTATGAGAACTCTGTGAATATGAATGAAATTGTTTTTTTCTTTTTTTCTCCTATTGACTTGTTTTAATTTAATTATTAGAATAGCCAAAAGAATCAAGAAGGGTAAGGGGGAAATTTGCCCCTCCCCACCGTGAGCATGAGTATTAAATTAAGGCAAAGAGAGTTCGGTGAACTTAGAGATTATTTTCTTCAGTTGGAGTCATCACATGTAAAGTTTACCTTCTGTCTAAAAAATAAGAAGTTCACACTTCATGCCGAGTTCCTTAATCGCTCTGATTCAGTCTTCGATAAGAAGGGACAGACAAGACAAAACAGGTAAAAACTGTGGTAGTAGCACTTAAGAGAATGCTTTCCTGAAAGAAAAAAATAATATCTAAAACCTACAGTCCCTGGTCTTCGCCACCTCTGACGCTAAGTGAAGTCATCCAAGTATAAACTTCTAGAGCCTCAGCGCACCCGGAATGTGATGTCTTTCATTCTTCTCCCCTCTCTCAGCATCGGGCTGTCAATTCTGTGATGATGTATGCATTTCAAAGACATTTTCCAAACACTGCACTCAATAACGGGCCATTTGTTTAAGAGGGTCAGGAGCAGTTCAGACTTCATAGTGTACATAAATGTGTAAGAGTGGTTACGTACTACCTTATACATTTGTAACAGAATACAAGTTATTACGGTTATATTTCAAGGAAGGTTATTGTGACTTTGGTACCCATGCTCTGCTAAAGTGCTTGCGTGTTTAATAGCTAAAGCTCAAGTATTTAATCAGAGGTCACACCGATTATTTTAATCTAGGAATTAATTCCAATATTTAGTGTCACTTCTAGTTAAGTACTCAACTTCCTTTCTGCTATTTTTTCATGAAGAAAAGAATATAACTCTTAAATTCTGCAGACTTTTAGTTTAGACTTTTATAGAAAGAGTGATACAGAGATTAAGGTTTATAAATATAGGAATGATGAGCTCTGTTAGACATCATGTAACTTGCTTTATGAAACAGAACTTTCTTAAAATGAAAATATTTTAGTCTGGAGAAGCTGGAGTGGAAGCAATACCTCTGGAGAGGAATTAAAAGAGGTCCGATTTGCATAAATATGAATATTTCATCTTCTTTGATTCTTTATGTCGGAAGAACAAGTAATAAGAAATCACAGGAGTAACAGGTTTGGTAATCAGTCAGACCTAGGATCAAACCCAGAGGTGCACCTTTATGAGAATTTTCTGGAATCTTAGTCAAGTTCCCTGATTTTTTTTTCCAGCCTCAATTCCCTAATACTTTTACCACCCTTGTACTTTTTTTTAGGAGGGGAGAAAAGAACAAAATCATAATATATGCATAACATATGCGCAGTAAGTTCAAGTTTCTATTTCCTTTATAAAGTCCCTGGATATTAGCATCACTTGGTCCTCTGAGCCTCTGGTTTAGTGGGTGTTGCTGGGCTTTACATTGATTTATATAAACGGGCAACGTAACGCGATGTTTAACACATTAGATCCAGATGTAGGGGTCTCGAAGCCAGGTTCTGCCTCTGACTTTGACTCTGTCTATTGGACATACGGCTTACGTAATGCTGGTGAGTTTACCTCCTAGAGATAATGAGGGCAGACATTCTGTAAAGCATATAATGCTTTGCAAAACCACAAAGCTTTATTTCAGTCATTATGTCTGAATTCAGGGAGCTGAAAAATATTAGAGATTCATTTCTACCTAAAGACCAGGCTAACTGTGAGTAACTCAGTTGCTTCCCACGTTTGACAGACAACACCCAACAAAGTTTACTGGCTCCAGACTGGCACTGATATCTGTGTCCTGATCAGACAAGCTCCTATGGGGCCCAGGATTCTTTACGCGTATCTTTACCGTCACAGGGGTTTACCTGTAGCTGCCATGTCACCTGGCATCAAAGGTGGAGCTCTGGAAGAATGCTTTCCAAATGTATGTGTAGTTTAGAGTCGTCATTTACACTCAGGAGATATAAAGTAATAACCTTTGAACAGAATTGTTTGGCTGTTCTAAGTGAGATAAGTGATCCTCATAGTGATCCTGTGAGTTGGGTCTCATTCTCTAACAGAAGAAACCAAGGTTCACACGTTTTAGAGAATGTGTCATAAATTATATTGCTAGCAAGTGGAGGGTCTTAGAATAAATCCTATTTTGCCTATTTTTAAGTAAAATGAAGTTTTCACTATGTAAATATTATAAGACAACACATTTCCTCTCTGGCCCCCCAAGTGAGTCCCTGAGAAGAGGGTCTCTGACTTCACTCCCATTCACTCCCACGCGCCCAACGCTGAGTCCCTGGCCTTGGCACACAGCTGCCTCAGTAGCCTGGCTTTGCTTTAGTAGATGCATATGGTGGGGTGAAAAGAAGAAACATGAGCGTGAGCGCTACAACTTTCTGAATGTAGAACAGTGTACATGTCGTAAGATGTTCATGATTCAAAAATGGAAATAAAGGCCGCTCCTTGGAGCAGAGGTGTTCCGTAATCTTGCTCTAACAAAAGCCCAAATTTAAATGTTGTCTCTAAGATAGACACGAAAGATTTTTAATTTAATAAAAGGTATAACCCGTATTCAGGGTATTTATATAATTAAAAAAATAGATTGTGAGAAAGTTCATAAAAGTCAAAAGTTGAGTGTGATATTTTGGGGGAACCACTTTAAATGGGAAACAAAAGAAAAGCTTGAATCCTGCCAATCACTTTGATTGATTTCCGCAGTCATTTAGAGTGGAAGGTTTATGTGTGTTTTTTGATTCTGTCGATGGGTTTAACAAGTATTAGTAATTTAGGTTTATAAAAATGAAAGTGTTCGTAAGGCCTTTAGTTTAAAGAATAATCACCTGTCACTACTCCTTCTCTGTGCTCTTACCCACCGATGCGTCCACACAAGCTCACATTCCTTAGAGGGATGTGCAGGAGAGGGCGGAAGGGAAAGGACACTTCGTACAAGGACGAATCTGGAGAAAGAGCAGTTCAGTAACAAGGCCGAAACCCGCCTTCACCGGATGGTGGTACCCGGAATGATGATGATTGCTCTCCCCTCCGCGGGGTGTTGAAGGTTTTAGGTATTCATATCTGATTAGGTTTGATGACCACACATCTCGATGTCACATTCCATAATGAGAGTGACAACAAATCATGTTGGTAAATCAACCGAGCCTAAGCACTGCCATGTCTTGTTAACATCAAGGGACGTTGTAAACCAGAAAAACAGAACCTTTCAGTGTCAGCATTCAGTCCTCCTGTGAGCGCGGAGAGGAAATGCTGTAATAAGATCACAGACCCCAGTCAGTGTGTAACATTGTGTTCCTCAGCTGAGGACTGTGACAGGAACCAAACAGGAACCTTTCATCAGCCACGCAAAACTACTGTCAGAAGTTACTGACAAATCAAAACAAAAAACAAACAAACAAAAAACACTTCTATATAAGCCAAAGGGCACTGGCTGGCCAATTATTGTTCTGTAAATCTTGAATAGATGAGACCCTCACAATAAAAATAATGTGATTTTCCCCCTTTTACAGAAGAGAAAAATATGAAAGTATCCACACTCTGTGGCTTTTACTTTACTACGTAAGACATGATTCTGATAAAACTGTGAAACAAACATCCCACCCACCAGAGTTGCACATATTAATTAAAACGTAAAACTTCGTATCAAGAGGCAGTTTTTCATGGGAAATAAGAAAGGACTTTTCTTTCTTTCCCTTTCATGCTATTACTTTAAAAAGAACACCTTCCCTATGCTTTGTCACTCCTCTGAAATTTCTACATCACAATCTGGGACCAAGGGTTGCTGAGAATTGCTGCTTATCTGGAGTCCAGAGTCTATACCCAGCATTTCCTTGGGAATGTGAACTGTCCACACGTCCGGCAGCAGGACCTCTCTCTACTGGTGGGGAGAAGCCTGCAGGAGCTCTGCTCTGTCCTCACCTCACGCTGCCCTGAGTCTGCTGCTAGGAACCTACTCAATCAAAGCATCCCGATTTCTCCTGCACCTGGCCTGCCTGGACCCACGGACAAAGAGCGCTTGTCCTCGGGCGATACTGCCTTCTCCTCTACTGTCGCCCACGCCCAGTCTAGCGATGGTTAAAATTAACAGTTCCAGCTGCCATACACAGGACAAATCTAACAATGATTTCTTCAAATACATTTTTTTTCTAAACTATTCTCTTTTCCTCTTACAACAATTAAATACATGTTAGACCACTTGATATTGTCCATCAGATCACCCTGTTCACTTTTTTCACTTGTTTTTCTCTATGTTCTTCACATAAGATAATTTCCATTATCTGTGTTTAAATAAATTTTTAAAAATTTTAATGGAGGTACTGGGGATTGAAAGCGAGACCTCACACCTGCTAAACACACACTCTACCACTAAGTTATACACAACTTCCTCATTGTGTTTAAAGAAGAAACTGTTTTTTTTTCCAGTTACAGTCTGCTGTTAAATTCATTCAGTGATTATTTAAAACATTCAGATACTTTCGTTTTTATTTCTAGAATTTCTATTTGGCCCTTTTTTATGGTTTCTGTTTCTCACGTGGTTCTCCATCTCTTCCCTCATATGGACTCATCTCTGCCCTTAGGTCCTTGAAGATATCTGCAATAGTTTCTTTAAAGTCCTTGTCTGTTGGCTCTAATCTGCTTCATCTCAGGGTCTGCTTTTATTGCTGTCTTTTGTCTTTATTTTTATGGACGTTATAGGGAGACGGGATTATGGTGCGTACCTGTGATGCATGTTGAACTTTATTCTCACAGGCAGTTGAATTCCTGGCACAAACCTTTAGTCCTACTAGTCTTGTCTTTATTTCTTGTTAGAGTGAGTCTGTTTCACTTCTCGTTAGTCCTCCAGCATCTCTCCAATTATAGAGAATGATCCTGACTCCCAACTCATGAACTTTCTGACATCTCAACCTGAGGCTTGAGGATGCCAAAGTGGTCTCCTGACGTGGCTGGACTGAAAGTCCAATGTCTCGCAACGTTTCATGTTCTCTGATATTGCCGTTCATTTCTCAGCCCCACAGCTGGCAGTCTCTGATGCCTTTTGGAGCCTCCAACAGTGCATGCATAGTCAACTCTTGCCAAAGACCTAGGCTGGACTGACTCTGTAGTCTTGCTCCTTCCTCTCTACTTCTTGTGTCGAGTGTCACACTCCAGACCCCTCTGTCCAGCTCTTCTCTCTCTCATGCTCTTTGTAAATCCCAGGCTTTTCTGTTCCAACTTGCCTGACCTCCAATCTGCCCAGGACTCTTGCCTTGTGTCCCACTTCCCTGGGTCACACAGACAGTGTCCTCAATCAAGTGACCTGGGCAGACATGGCCTTCAATTTATATGTTCCCATTCTTTGAAGGATCATAGTACTATGTCACTTGTTATCTGTAGGCACAATTTCCTTGTATATTTTGTCCAATGTTATAGTTTTTTGGTGAGTGGACAAATAGTATCATGATTGCATGCAGAAATTACCTATTTCCTGTACATTTAAATAAGTTTCATGAATTTCTTCCATTGATAACCAGAACTGCCATTCAATTAGTATTCTTTGACATGTGAGTAAGTAATTTTCTTTAAACTGCAATAGTGGTTATGATTTTGGGAAAAACTTGTAAGTCATCTATGTCATCATCATAACCTCCGAAAGGTCCACATCCCTGTCCCCAGAACCTGTGGATATGTTGTGTTACACAGAAAAGAAAAATTAAGAATTCATACGAAATTAAAATTGTTGATCAACTTGACCTTAATGAAGGGAGATTATCCTGAATTATTCCCATGTGATCACAAGGGTACTAAGAAATGGAAATAGAGGCAGAAGAGGGGTTCAGAGAGTTATGGTGTGAGATTAATGCAATCTGCTATTGCTGGCTTTAAATTGGAGGGAGAGAACCAGAAGCCCAGGAAAAACCTGTGGCTTCCAGAAGCCAGAAGCAGCAAAGAAATGAAATCTTTGCTGAAGCATCCGCAAGAGAATGCAGCCCCACCAAGACTTTAACTCTGTAAGACCTACTGACCTACAGACCTGTCAGATAAGAAATTCATCCAGTTTTAAGCCATCAAGTTTGTGATAATTTGTTATAGCAGCAATAGGATACTTATACAGAATCTTTCAAGAGTGAATACACAGTGACATTAATTATCAGCTTCCATGAGCTTGTAAACTTGACAACTGTTTCTTACTACAGTGCACTCGTGATTCGGCACGCATGCCATTCTGACTTCAGACAACCTCTGCCCTGAAAGTTCGGAAAACCCTTCCAGACCTAACAATCTTTCTAGAATGTCTATTGTTACATAGAAAACTATAGACTGAAAATAAATGGGGGAGCGTATTTCCCATCTCAGATTCTTGCTGTTCTCTGACTCTTATTTCTCTTCAGCTATCTTTACTACTAGAACATCTGTGAGGAGCGGAGCCAGATGCGAAATAGTGTGGACAACAGTTTGCTGAGAGGTGCTTTGAAAAAAAAAATGACTATAGCAATTGTTTTTACTTAGGAAAAAGTAAAGGTAGGCTTTAAAAAACTGCACAGAGTGCATTATAAAAATATTCTTCAAAGTGTATTTTATTTTAAGATAGTTGCTCCTTATGAAAAGCAAGGCTCTATTACAGAAGGAGTATCAGACTGGAAGTCAGGCTATGTTGTTTCCACTATCTGTTATGCATTTTTTTAGGCTGCATGTCAAACTCAGTTTCTATATTTAAAAGGTCGTAAAAGTTTCATGAACTAATGTCTATGACTTTATGATATTAAAGTATAAACTGTGATATTTAAATGTGAGGAAAAACTGTGATAAGTAATGGAAAGAAAATTAATTGGATAGTCAAGAGACTGGCATTCATTTGTAAGGGAAAGAGCACATGTTTTGGAATGATGGTGAACTTGATTTGAATCCTCACTCTGCCAATGCCTAGCTCCATTTAATCAAGTTATTTATTCTCTTTGCTCATCTCTTTCCTCATTTGTAATAAGATCAGCAGTTACAATTTTAAGGAGCATTTAAGAGATTTATTGTAATAATGCTATCATTTTCCTGGTGCAGTCTCTTGACTTTAATAAATGAATGGTGTTAATTAAAATAGATCCAAGGTTCTCAGTACCTGGGGATCTTCTGCAGGACTTAATGCTCAGTCTTCATCTGTGAGAAGTGACTGTCACATCTTCTGTGAGAATTAAGTGAAATAACACGTGGATTTGCCTAACACAAATTAGGTGTTCAATAATCACTTACTAAAGTGTGCAGGGTCCGAAGTCTGTGGGTTCCTAGTTTTGACTAGAGCTGGGCACAAAGAAACACATCAGCATCTCAGACACGTGACTGCATCTTACACAATTCATTTCCATCTATTTCAAAGGAAGTCTGAGTGTAAAGCTGACCTTTGGGATGGAGAAGATGGGTGCAAAACACCCAGGGAGACTGAGACTGGGGGAGCTTGGAGACTACCACAGGATTGTAGCAAAAAGGGAAAAGAAGGCTCTGATGTAGCTTGTAAGGTAAACAATGCTAAGTCCGAAACTGAACAAAAGATCAGTGTAAGAAAGAGGCTAAGAGAAGGAAGGAAATAGACCAATCTACCTGCAAGTTACATCAGCTCTACCTTCACATGAACTGCCACATTGGTTCATTTTACTCCATCATGATTACTTCTGGCTGAATCGATTTTTTTTTTTTTTGGTATTATGATGAGACATAGGGAACCAATATTTTATAGGTCAAAATGTCGTGTATTGGACTTTTCATATGGTTTGAGATAATGCGTCATAACGTATCAGTCATTTGCTCAAAACCCTCTGATGGCCTTTAATCTTCCCTAGAATATGTCCCTAACCCCTATCTTGCCCTACAAGGCCAATATGATACAGTTCTTGCACAGTCATCCTCATCATCTCAAACAGTATCACTCACCCCAAGCATAGTCACATTGTCAGTCTTGCTGTTCCTTGAAAATGACAAGCTGGTTCCTGCGTCAGAGTGTTTTTGCGTTCTGTTTATCGGCCTAGAGTAATGTTTTCCCCCAGACTTTCCCATGGCTGGTTGCTTTTTCACATTCAGATATCAGCTCAAACGTTACCCTTTGGAAAAGCATAGATTCCCACCTTGGCTACGTTGTCTGCAGTCGCTCTCCATCCCCCATCACCATGCCCACCCCACTTTCTATCATTGTCTGTCATCCCACGTTAATATACATGACTTTTTACCTACCTGCCCATATGTATTTATTTATTTTCTTGTCTCATTGTTAGCTATCCCTATAATAATATGGATGCCTCAGAGGTAAGGACTTGTCTGACCGACTGCTGTAGTTTTAATATTAGAAGAGTATCTGACACTCATTTGGCATGTAACCCAAAATAGTTGGGTGAATGAAAGGCTCAACCAGCAAATTGGGGAAATGAGTTTATTATGTCAAACTAATTAATTATTTAATTTTTAACCAAACTTCACTGGGCCTGAACTACGTATAAGGCACTAAGCCAGGCGCTGTGAATGAGATCTGTACTAAAAATCACAGGTGCAGTAAACGGACTCATATTTCATAGGTGATGAGAAACACAGGTTCAGTAGAACATATAAACTCTTAGGACCCTAGGACAGATGCAGATAATTTGTGTTTTTGAGCTCAGAAACACAGGGTAAATGTTTGCAGCAAGAGGAATTGAGTCACGTGGTCCTACAGTGAACCGCAGCCCCTCTGCTACCTCAGGTTCCAGGAGGGTTAATGTGCTAGCAAATTCCTGGGTGAATGGGATGGAAGCCAGAGGTAGGAGCTCTAGATCCGGAGTCATCAGCAAAAAGTAAAGAAGGAACGAAAAGTTCAGTTGATTTGGAGATGAAGAAAATGCACAAGAGAAAAAGTCCAATAGTCAGTTGAAAGAATGGAATTAAGGAAAATTGCTTCATTTATACAAGAATTAATTTGATACCAATTTTATGGGTTTTGTTTGGCACTATGAATATTGTCTCCTTATAGCAACATAATCCTTTTATTTGATAAGCATAATCTTGATAAGCAAGATCTTTAGAAGAAATCCAGGAAAATTTACTTCTTCTCATATGCAATGTGATCTAGCTTTAGTCTAAGAGAGTACTAGAATAAGGACAAGGAGTGTACGACTTACTGATACTAAAAATTGACGTTTAATTTATAATCCTAAACTGTACCAAAACAACTAAAACGGATGCATTAACTATTGGATATAATATAAAGCAGGATTATAAGAGTACAACCCTTCCCAAGATTATTAAATTCCAAATATAAACTGGTAACATACAGAAATTATTGAAACAGACAGTGGAAGAGGTGATACACATAAATTTATTTTGGAAAACTGTTTATTACTGCATGGTCATCATGAGTCACCTGCATTGACCACCATTTTTGGTGTAGAAAGACTTGGATCTGACTTCCTTCCTTCCTTCCTTCCTTCCTTCCTTCCTTCCTTCCTTCCTTCCTTCTTTTAGTTATTTTATTTTAAATATACATTATGAAGTGCATACATTAGAGTCTATATAATATGAATGTAGAGTTTAAAGAATCACAATAAAATGATGACCTAGGAAACTACTGCTGAGCTTAAGAACAACACCCCAATAGTAATTCTCCTGCTCCCATAAAAAAACCCACTATACTGAATATTTTAATAATGCTTCTCTAGATCTTAACAGCTTAGATTTACCTGTTTCTGGCTATGTGTAAATGGAATCATATTAGAAGATTTTTGTGCATGTGATTTTTTTTTCCTGCAAAAGCTTAACTTCTAGGTCATTTGTCAAAAGGCTTTTATTCTTATATTTCCTTTTATATTATGGGCTATAACATGCACACAAATAATTTATAAGATACGTATGCAGTTTAATTAATAATAGAACAAACATCTAGATATACACCAATTAATTTAAACAATAGAAAACTGCACATAATTCTGAACACTCCAGTGAGTTTCCCAGTTACCCTAGACCTTTTATACAACTCAGAAAAAAAAATTTCTGTTTCTTAATATTTTCTTTTGTTTCCATAGGATTTGACCACAAATATATGCATTCCTATGCAATATTTTTAACTTTACATATTTTGATCTTCTTGTAAATAAAATCACTGTAAAGTCAAAATTAATTGAATTTTCTTCTCAATAGTCTTCACTACATAGCCATATTTTGTACATTATATATTATATAGCCATTTATTTTACATTAAATTACATTTGTATATATTTATAATTATACTTAATTCTATTGCTGAATTCTGTTCTGCTATTTGACTCTACTATTATGTTGGTAGTCTGACTTGTGTTGTTTGTGTTGTGGATGACACCTCTTTGAACCTTCTGGTCCACGTCTCCAGGTGTAGGTACATGTACAGAGTTTCTTTTGACTATAGACTCTAGAATACATATCCCAGGGTCGTAGGTGAGAAGGAATCAGTTTTTCAGGTAGTTCCAGATTATTATTTCAAAATTATTTATTCAATTATATTCCAGTTACTATTTAATCTGTATTCTCCTTGTTTTACACTGCCCATGCTTGGTGCAGACTGGCATTTTATAAATATATATATATATTTCCCAATCTGTTGAGGGTACAGTGATGCCTCATTTTAGTTTTTAATTTTAAGCATTCCACTTATTGCTTTTGAGGTTAAACATCTTTTTTTTTTCTTGGATATTTCTATTTTCTTCTCAATGAAATGCCTGTTAATGTACTTTTCCCATTATATAATGAAGTCTATCTTTTCTTTTTAGTTAGTGAGCCTCTTTATATATTCTGTTTATCTTGTTGAATTTACATATTACATGTATATTCTCTTAATTTGTGGCTTTACATGTTCACTCTCCTAATGGAAACTTAATAAACAAATGTTCCTTAATTTTATATAGTCCAATTTATAAGCTTGACTTTTAACATTTGTTCTAAGTTTTACTTAAAAAGTTTCTCGTTATTCAAGATCATAAGCATATTCTCTGATATTGATTATTCAAGTTTAGCTTTTCATATTTAAACTTTTAGATGCACTAAAGTTTATTTTTGTGAATGCAGTGAATAAGAATCAAATTTATTTTTCCCATATATATGTACTATTCTTTAGAATTGTCATTCTATTCCCACTGACATCAGTGCAAGATTTATCAAAAATCAAACATGTATTTATCTCTATATCCTCCACTCTATACTATCCTCATTTACTTATCACTGTACAAAATCTCAGTAGTCAGTATATTTTTATTATAATTTTGATATCTATACAGAAGACTCGTAATTTTCCTTTATTGAGTATTAGCAAATATTTACTCTTTGATATTATAGGAAAAAATATTTAGCTTCCATACTCACAAATAAGTTCTGAGTTTACTGGAATTATAATTCATCTCTACAATTTTTTGTTGGGGTTACCATTTTTATGATATTGGATGCTGCTATTCATGTCCTTAATATATCTCTCCATTTTTTTAGGTTATCTTTAATTGCCATAATATAAAATTGTATAATTTTCTCTCTAAGGTCTTGCATATCATTATAATTTTTATTTAAGGGGAATTATATTTTTTCTTGCTGTTGAAAATAACATCCTTCTTAAACAACACATTTTATAACTATTGCTGATAAATAGAAACATATTTTTTTCCTCTTGGTGATGATCATGTATCTGACAAACTCATTGAACCCTCTCATTAATTGCATAATTATCTGTAGATTCCTTTGGGGTACTATTTGGAAAAAAGTATTTTCTGGAAATAATGACAGATTTTCTTCCCTTTTCAATCTTTATAATGTTTCTTTTTTTATTTTTCTTTGTTCTTTTGTTAGGACTATAAACTACACAACCTGTTCTCAACACCATGGTATATTATTAACTTTGGATTTCAGTTTTGTAGTATTACGGCATGTATTCTATGTAACCATGTTGTTATTAAGTGTAGGTAAAACATGAAACATTAACATAAACATAATCCATGGCATACAACAAATGCTTAAAAATGATCTTTGCCCCCTCCTTCACATATGCACAGAGAATGATAAATGTTCATGTTTCAAATTTAATAGTTTCCTCTGATTACTCTAACTTAATAAGATTTCTTACTTGTAAATTATAAATCTGGTATTGATGGCAGTAGAAAGAAGGTAGGATACATACCACACTTACACACACTCCCATACACACACGCACACAGTCCCACACACACATGCACACACAATGGCTGGAAAGAAAGAGAATGTCCTGAAATTGTCTTTTCCTTTCTCTGTGTTCAATTAGAAATCTTATAAAGAACGGCAAAGGAAAAATGGTCTTGAATTATGTTAGCTTAGAAGAAGTACTCATAATTGTCCTAAATCTCTGCCTAATATTTGTGCCCAGGAGATGTAACTTAAAATTTGTCTACTATGAATTAAAGAATGGCAAGAACTATCACAGTAAAGGGGAAAAATATGGAAACTGAACCTCCTTTACATCAACAAATTCATTATAAACAGTGCCTTTTAGGAAAATTACTCTGTTACATATTTTTCTAGGTGAGTCCTAAGTGAAAAATAGAATAAATTTGGTTTGTGGGATTATGAATTGAATTTTGTCAGGCAAATTCCTATGATTTTCTTTGAAGTCAGCTCTAATTATACTCTTTCAAGGGTCCTTTGTGAATGTTCAGTTTTACTGCAGTTTTGACTTTCATTAATTTGAACATTAAAGGAAAGAATTTTCAGAAACCATCTGAGCAAAATACTTTTACAACTCCACAGTGCTGTTGATGCTAATAATTGAAATGAGAAACATATTTAGAGACTGAAAATATGTGGGTCTTCCAAACCAGTTCCAAGTCAATGTTTCTCTCTTACCAGCAAAGTCGAAGTACTGAAGTGATTTCTAAAACCCTAAGAAAGGTATCAGCTTTTGCATGTGAAACTTTATATCTGCTAAATTATTTATTTTACCTAAGCTTGCTCTAGTACTACCCTCTTTCTGTAGATAGAATGAAGTTTGGGTTAGAATTTTTGAAACTTCTGAAAGCGTGAGAGAAGGACCCAGAGGTGGGCTGATTCCAAGGACTAGAAAAGTAGGAGCGCCATGCAGAGTGAGGGAGCCAGAGTTCTGTCGCTATTGTGTGGAAATAATTGTATATTCTAGCAAAAGTCACTTGGTTTCTCTTGGTTTATATTTATCTACCCATGCAATGAAGAAAATATTTGACTAAGATCATCTAGAACAAAGTATCCTTTAAAATTATCTTTCAGTAATAACTGGCACAAGAAAACACTGAGCCACTCAAGTGAGGCTCAAGCACATCAAATCCAACACTCAGGCACCAGTAAAATGGGGTCAGCCCCAGGTGGCTAAGTGACGAGAAAAGCAGGAGAGACGACCTGGTTTTTATTTTTTTATCACTCACTCGTTTCTGTGTGCCTCTTTGAATTTTCACTTGCTTTGCTTTTCTGTATCCCGCATTCCAGACCGTCTTGGAGTGATCTCTCACCTCTGGGATGGTGTTGCTCAGTGAATGTACAGAGGGTAGCCGTTACTAAGTTGGCTCCATGGCCATGGAACCTCTGACTGGTTCATCTGTAAAGCAGCAGTGATGATTGCAATGGTGACACCCGTTTAGCGGGGTTCTAACAGTTTGATAAGATGATGCGTGTAAAGTGAATGCTCAACAAACGCTGGCTGCTATTATTAAGTATAACAACTCTTATTTCCCAATGTGCTTATTAAAAGTCAAATTCTTGGCCTCATCTTGTAATCTGATAAGGTGAGATAAGGCATGCATCTTTTTAGCCAGCTCTCCAGGTTCTTCAGATTCACACTCCTGTCGTTTAATTATTAGCCAAAAAGAAGGAGAAGGAGGTAATTTTCAGTTGCTCTTGTTACTGTTGCCCTTGGCCGAAGGGACACAGTGAGCCCTTGCATCTTCTTTGTGATCCACCTTAGCTCAGCAGAACGAAGGGTCTAATTTATCCAAAAATTACGGTGTTACATTATTTGGTTTTGCATGCATGCTACTGTCTCCTTCAGGAATGAAGGAGGAGAGCTGTAGTCAGAAATAGCTGGGCAGCGCCTCCCACGAGCAGAATCATGTGTCACTACTGACGACCCCATGTCTGTTGCTTATGCTGTTTTATATAAAAAGACAAATAGCCTATTGTCCTTCATTAAACTTGAATTCTACTCGCAACTCCAAGTGTGGACTTGGGTATCTTTGACTTCACAAATGTATTAATTTAAAAACAGTAACTAATTCCTCTCTCCGGGGTCAGAGTAAGGAAGAAACAAGTTAATACTTAGAATATGCTTCACAGAAACTCCTCCCCCACTTCTCACTGAAAGCATATCACACCATAAAACTCCTTTTCTTTCCTAGTGTTTGTTTTCATTTTGGTGTTGGGTGGTTTATTATGTTGAATATACTAAAGCTAGCACTGTCAGGTAAGGTGATTTGAGGCCACCACTATCAAGCAGGCTGGTTGGAAATGTGGCTGCCTTTAAGAGGTGGCATTTAGTCATCTTTCAAACATCTGCTGAAACAAAAAAACAATTATACTGAAGATGGTTTCAGATTACCTTCTACCAACACTTTTAATTATTACCTAAAGTTACTGAGGATAAGGTAACTTAACTGAATCAAGTAGATATACAGGCTGGGAAAATCATTTTTCTTCCCCATATTTGGTCTTCTGAAACCCTTTATAGAAAAGAAATATCTCAGCTCTTCTGTACAATGCGGGAAAACGAGGGCTCAGTTTTCGCAGTAGGTGATATCCGTGGTAAAGAGTAAACCTGAGGATGGAGTATGAGATTGCGTTGAATCTACAGATCAATTTGGATACAAGTGACATCTTATACATGTCCAGTCTTTTAATCCACCTGTATTAACTTCCATGTATTTATGTTTTCTTTAATTTTTCTTATGCTTTATGGTATTGGTAAGGATATAAGTGCACAAAATTCATAAAAAATATTAAAGTTTTGCAAATCTTTGGTTAGATTTATTCCTAGCTCTTTGACATTTTAAAATAATATTTAATATGATATAAAGTTTAAATTATCATTGTCTCTTTTCTTGTTGCTGGCATATAGAAGCACAAATGCTTTTGCTATTTCAACCTTGTGTCCAGCAATCATGTATAGTCACATATTAAGTATGACTGTTTGTAGATTCCTTTGGATTTTCTAGGTATACTATCTGAAAAAAATGTTTATTTGTTCCTTTCCTATCTTACCTCACATATGAACCACAGCAGCGGAAACGCTTCTTTTGTTTGTTTGTTTGTTTTATTTTATTATTTAATTTTGGAGGGGGGGGACTAGGTTTATTTACTCATTTATTTTTAATGGAGGTACCAGGGATTGAAGCCAGGACCCCGTGCATGCTAAGCACACACTAACACTGAACTATACCCTCCCCACAAAAAATGCTTTTAATATTTCATGACTAAATGTGATATTTACTTTTGTGAATAGAAAACATTATAAGATGAAGGAGATTTCCTTTACTGTTAATGTGGAGAAAGATTAACCATAATCAGTATTACACATTAGCAATTTCTTTTTCTACATTTATTGAAATCATCAAATGAATTTTCTCTTTTTTATTTATTATAGAATTACATTTCTGAATTACATCAATTTATTTTATGAAATGTTAACCAGCTTGTTTTCCTGGAATAACCTGCACTTTGCCTTGATGTATTACTCTCTTGGTAAATTGTTAGATGTGATTTGTATTGTGTCATTTAGAATTTTTGCATCTATGCTTATGAGAGAAAATAGTCTCTTTTTTATTGAATTTTTTTTCAGACTTTGATATCAAGTCTCACGACTTAGAAAATGTTACTTCTATTTTATTGTTTGAAAGATTTTAAGAGTTACATTATACTTTATTAAATGTTTGCAAGGATACATGAGACGAGCCATTTAGACCTGGAGATTATTTCTTTGGAAGACTTTCTAGTATGAAGTAGAATTTTAAAAATCAAACAATGGATTTTTTTCTGGTACCATTTTGATACATTTCATCGAGTGGAAGACTCACAGTGTTATAAAATATTAATGCTTTGAAAATGTATACGTAGATCCAATGCAATTCCAAAATCTAGAATTTATGTATGTGTAGAAACTGACAGACTGATTCTGAAATTTATTTGGAAATGCAAAGAGTCAGTGATTGTCAAGTTAATCTAAAAATGAAAGCAAAGTGGGGGGTGGGGATTAATATTTCCAAACTCCAAGGTCCTTAAAAATTTTAAGCCTTTGAAGATAATCGTAAAGGTAGTGTGATGTTGGGACAGGCTGGAGAAGATGAACGCAGGAGCAGAAGAGTCTAAACACAGACCTGTTTATGAACTCTCCCCTCAATGTGAGAGAGAAGACTCGGTGACGAATCGGGGGGGTCCAGTTTCCCCCCGCAGAGGTGTTAAGTTCTACGAGAACAGGGTTTAACTCAGACCATAGAAGGCATTAAGTAGGTATTTGTCAAACGAATAAGCATAGCACTGACAGACACAGAGCATAAGAATCCATGCTCAGACACCAGCTGAGTTTTTGTAGTGGAAAGTTTCATGTGCCAGCTTGACTGCGCTGAGGGTGCCCAGACAACTGGCATAACATCAAGTCTGGGTGTTTCTGTCAGAGACAAGCATTTGGATCAGTGGAGTGAGCAGAGTTCTGTCCTCATCGATGTTGGTGGGCATCGCTCAATCCTCTGACAGCCTGAACAGAATAAAAACACAGAGGGAGGACACCTCCTAATTCTCTCTTCTCGAGCCGGGACATCTGTCTTCTCCTCCCCTGGACTTTGCGGGTTCTGCGTCTGGGCCTTTATCCCCTAAGACCTACATCAGCACCCCCGCCTCTCCAAACTCCTTCTCAGACCTTCAGACTCGGACTGTGTCACCAGTTCTAGCTCCCCAGCTTGCAGACAGAAGACTGTGGTCCTTCTCAGCCTCCATAACTGCATGAGCCAATTCCTATAATAAGTCTCCTCTCATCTATCCATCTGTCTATCTATTCACCCATCCATCCATCCATCTCACCATCCTACTGGTTCTGTTCCTCTCAAGAACCCTGTATAATACAGTCATATTCTAGTTGTATAAGATTTGGAGTAACTGAACTGAGGTTTTAGTTCTCAATTTCTTCACCATAATATGGGAATAAATATAGAACTTATACTCCAGAATTTTTCAGAAGATAAAACAAAAAATATATATATATATACCCAGGGCTTGGTATGATGAATAGACAATATGAAATGTTTACTGACAATTGGCTTTCACATTAACTATAATTATTTCTTGAAACAGAGTCAGCTTTCTAATCCATGGAGAGCTTTTGGTATGTAGCCTGAACTCTGTTTCATGACCTCCTCTAGAATTACCATGCTTACTTTTATTTATGCCTCAGAAGGACTATTTCTTTCTCAATGACCCTGATTACACAATACCCTCAAAAGAGTGTATACCTTGTACTCTAACTATACCATTCACTACAGAATTGAGAGTGACATCAATAACATAATTCAACACAATATATGCTGTTGATATTGAAGAAGAGTAATTTACTATGATGCATATTATAGTTAAACTATTTTGTCTGAAAAAAAAATCTATTTAGACATCTGTTGAGACTCACATATATTTCCTGGCTTGCACATTTGGTGAGAAATACAAATGGTCATATTATGGGTAGAGTGTCTTACATGACAAACATTCAGCAAAAACCTGTGGTTTTGCATTAATCCAAATAGAGGCATGAGGATCTTTACTTTTCCTTTTTCATCTCTTGACTATCTCTGATTTTCAGCAAAAGAAAAGGGTTCAGGGCTTTTCACTGAAGTTAGAGAAAAGGATCTTTTTCCAGACTGAGGAGGAAAATAGTGTTATCTAAAAGCTGACTAAGAAATTAACGCTCTTTCCTCAATCTTTGCCACAACGGCGTTATTGTTCATGATAGTTTTGAAGACTCTCTTTCTATAGGTGTATGTTGCATAATTACCTAATTAGATCATTGGCCTTTAATACTCTTCTACCAACATTTGAAATTTTCACTTTATTTGATTTTGTGAAACAATACTTGAAAACCATTTTTTTCCCAAGTAACATTATCTTGGGAGTGGGAGACCAATGAAGAAGTCCTAGAGTAGCACTTGGAAATCTCAGAGACCGGTCTTGAGACGTGTTTCTCTCCAGTCTGTTTTCCATATGGCTCCCAGTGTGTTCTTCCTAAATTGTAAATGATCAAGTCACATCCTGAATAAAACTACGTAATGACTGTCTTTTGCAACCAAGATAAATTCCAGTTTCCTTAGTAGAATATACAGTGATTGTCATGTTCAGGCTTTTGTTTGTGTCTCCAGTCTCATACATCACCACTACTTAAAACCTTCATGTTTTGTTCGGTTAACCTCCACCTCTATGTCCAATAGAAAACCTGATATATCACAGACAGAAAAGAAGTGCAGGGTTGGGCTCTGAACAACTTGGCAGCAGTGACAGCATAATATAGGAATTCCCCAATCTCCTCTGTAAAAACACATGCCATCTTCTAAAAAGATGAAAAAACAAAACAAAACCTTTAACCCGCTATTTAAAAACCAGCTAAGACCATTTAAGGTAGTGATAGACATCATAAAAGCACAACATAAATCAGAATTATAAATTTCAAAATTAAGATTAGACAAAATAAAAAACTAAAAAAAGAGTTGTTAGAACTAAGGAAACAAGGAGAAATATATAAGTTCAAAATTGAAGATTACACCACAAGGAACAGAAGAGCAAATGATTACTAAAAGTAATGCTGCAAGCAAAATGAATATGGAAAAGATAATTTTTAAATAATGTTTAAATGAAGATAAAGATTAAAATGATATGAGAGATATGACAGATTTAGGAACTAGAAAAGAAAGTCAAACACATAAAATGGGAGTTATGAAGAAGAATTCCAAAACAATGAAAGCCAAAACATATTATAAACCATAATTTGATAAAACTTTCCTGAAAAAAAGAATCTTTGAACTTAAATATTAAAAAATATGCAACAGCATTTTCAAATAACATTACTAGATCTTAAAAATGTAACAGTAAAAATAATTTAAGGACATCCCATGTCCTCCAAAAAAAAAAAGCCATCTTTAAGGGAGCAAAAATCAGATCGACATCAGATTTTCCAACTGTAATACTTTACAACCCCTATAAAAATAAAATATTAATAATCCTAATAGAGAAAATGCCTACAGGAAGAAGGAAAAGCTCAACAAACTGACAGGAAAACGTGCAAGAAATGGGAAGAGCTAGTTCACATTAAGAAAGAAATAAAAAAAGAAAGAAAAATTAAATGGCACTGAAACACATGAAAAGATTCTTCAAGAGTAATGCAAGTTAAACGTACATGAAATACCTTAACGTCTTTTGTCTCTTGGTAAAATGCCTTAACGTCTTTTGTCCCTTGGTAAAAATTTTAGTCATATTCTGTTGGCAAAGCTGTGGAGAAACAGATTTCTCTCATATATTGCTGGTAGCAATGCCAAAGATCGGAGCCCTACGCAGGAGAATTTGGCAGGAGCCCCGCAACATTAGATATGCCATTCTTCTTTGACCCAGCAGCTTCGCTAACAGAAATCTATTACCAAGACACACAGCCAAAAATATGGAAAACTGTATGTAGAAATCTACTTATTGGAGCAGTATTTGTAATAGCAAAAGACTATAGGTTAAACCTAAATGTCTCCTGAGGCAGTAGGAAAAAAAAAAATGTGGTCCACAATGGAGTACTGAGGAGATGTGACATGAGGGATATTCAGGTCAACTTTTATGATGAGAGCAAGGTGAGAAAAGTGTCTATAATCTGCCGCTGCTTTTCTGAGAATGGAGTTCTTCTTCAGTTTGCAAATCAGCCATTACCTTAGGGTGGGATGTCTGGGAAACCCACATTAAAACACATACCAAAGGTACTTGAGTCAGTAAATTCATCATTTCTGTAAAGCAAAATAAAAGGGAAAATTTATTGTCCACTTTAGCAAGAGGTTAGGAAACTGAGGCTTTATTGTGAAGATCAAACATCTGTTCTGTTTTTCTTGGTCAAACTGTACCTCAGGATAACCAAATACAGTATTTTTTTTTAAGTATTACAAGTAATATATGAAGAAATAATGATAAAATTAAAACAACATTTTACAACCCGTACTCAAACAATGGATCAAGACAACAGCCATCGATGGCTATTAACATCGTGGAAAATGATGACCACCGGGCAGTGCTGATTTTATGATTTCAGAACTCAGCGCGTTCTCCTGAGAACTCAGAAGGGTTTTGTTTTCATTGATATTGAAAGGAGGAAAATGTAGTTAAAAACTGGTTTCACGTCCTCCCAGGTTCTCCTCCCGTGAGCACAAGTGCCCAGCTGTTCTGGACGCTCATCTGCTGTGTCAGCTCTCGGCTGGAGGGAGCATTGGATCAGGCAGTTCTGTGCTCAGCAGAAAGTCACCCCATTCCAGGGTTACAAACAGGCTGGACCGAGTAGTGACATTTGGCCTTTTAGTGTGGTGATCGAAGTCCCTTCTGAATCTGGATTTGTCTTTTTATTTTCTTTTTCACTAAGTGCAATAAAAGATCTTATATATTTTAGGATCTGACCTACGGTTGAGATCTAGTTTTACATCATTTTCATTTTCAAAGCCAAGTGGCATAATCATTTATTAAGGATTCAGTGCTCAACCCGCTGGCTTTTGATTCCATATCTGACATACTATCCATCATATGTGAAATTACTATATATCATTGGGTCTGTTTCCGGGTTCTTTACTGTGCTGCACTGGACTCTGTCTATGTCCACTCTCTGTTGTGCTAATTTAATTGTGATTGCCTCCTACAGATTCTTCATAATAGAGAAAGTCCCCCCTCATTGTTTTCCTTCCAACAACTTCGATTCATCTTGAGTGCTTACACATCCATATGTATTTTAGAATCTGTAGACCCAGTCTGTGAAAAAACCTTGCTGAGATTTTGATTAGAATTTTATTTAAACAATAGTTTAGCCTTACAAGAATTGACATTATTAAACTGGAGACTCACTGCACTTTAAAAAACAATAAAGATTATCTTTGACACCAAAGTCTATAAATAAGCTTCTGGTACATTCAGGAAAGATCTGCTTGTGGAGAGAAATATTTTTTTAAGGTTGAATTGGACTCTAACTCACCTGTCCTTCAAACTGTGTTCGTGAACATATTTCTCTTCATTTAGATTGGAGCTAAGAGAAACAGACACATTTCTATATTCCTTTCAGCATCAGTGGAGGGATATTTATGGAGAGAGGCCAGAGAGAAGGCCTCTGTATCTTTCCAATTATCTCAAGCACTGAATATATATTGGTGTAAGCAAGCAATTAATTACGGCCGGAGCCAGACAGGCAGGCCAAATCCTTATTTTCTACCATCTATTAACAGTTAATTCTTGATAACATAGGGAGGTTAACTGAAGTTATCTATTTAAGGGCTTAACATCAGACTTAATTTTTGTATGGAGAATCTTGTCCATAAATTCATGAGATGGAGCAATATTCTCTCATCCCCTGACCTTCTCTGAGCACTAAAACATGAGGAGATGCAAATTCAGTTCTTCCCAAGGAAGACAGTGACCCGCTGACAAAGAAGGAGAGAAGGACCATCCAACCATTCAGCCGAGTTGAAGGTTGTAGCGAGAGTTATACACAAGAAAGCACAGAACAGTGAATTGGGGAATATAGCACCTGATTCTGATGATCCAATTCTCATTGCAAGTGTTGTGAATAGATGAGTTCCTCCCTGAAAACATGTTCCTGTCATTGCGGCAGAAATATGGAAATGATGGGAAAACAACCCTAGGACTTGATTTCTGTGAAGGGAGGAGACTTCTCATTTTTGTTCTTTGTAATAAATTGGTTCCTTTAATTTTCTTTCCTGCTGGTAGTGACAGAGTATTACACATTTGATCACACAATGACTGGGCTGATTTTAAATTATAACATTGCAAGGAAAATAGGAATGCTTTCTTTTTTTTTTTTTAATACCTCCCCAAGGCAATTCTAGAGGACAAATTATTAAAAGGAGTTCACTAATATTATAGAGAAATACCGACATTTTTCAATTAAATTACACCAGTCTGTGTGTTTTTAAATATTTAATGAACACTTAAAGCTGCATCTCCTAATAACGTTATAAAATAACACAAATAGGACAAGGATCTGAATGAAATGGATGTTGCTCTAAAAGCAAGAAGCTGGTGAATGAATAAAACTGGTAATAAAACTGAAAAAAATGTGTGACCCAAAGGAATAATATTTATTTTTCTGCCTCAGGCTACTGGTAGCCATGGCTTTAGATCTATTTTCTTGGCATAGGAATAGAGTAAACGTAATGGGAAAAGTTTGAAGATTAGAAAAAGGATTGTAGGTCATGAATTTGCAAAATTTCTGCTTCCCCTTAATTACTTAATACTTCTCCTTCTTCCTTCTTCCTTCTTTCTTCTTTTTTAATGGGGAGATTTCACTCTCAGTGAAGAACACAGAAAGCAGGGGGAAATCCTCAGAAATCACCAGATGGAAACATCAGGGCCAGTGGAAAGAACAGCCACTTCCTTGTCCCGTGTCTGTCACAGATCTAGCCCAGCTCACACGGGGGGTGGGTCACAGGTGTGTTGGCTGGTTGAAGACAAATGCCGGGCAGTTTTTGGTTATCATCAGTCATGCTGTAACTTCATCTGCCTCCTGTCTCTTCAACTCCATGCTCTTAACTGGCTCCTCGACTCAGATTCTCCCAAATTGACTGCAACTTCTGCATTCTGACTTCTGACTTCCTCCTAAAGCTATGGTATTCAGAAGTTCAGACCCCAACTCAACTGAGATTGTCTTGGCAAAATCACTGTTAACCCATTAGTTGATAAACCACATGGAATCTTTTTCAGTCTTTTTGAAGTCTGTAAATTACATTTGTCACCACTGAGCCCTTCTTCACTGAAAGTTTCTTTAGTGCCGACATCCAGACCGACTTTCCTCCTACTTCTCTGATCTTTACGAACATCTCTTTCTCTGCTCCTCCCTCCCACAAGTCTCTGTTCGCAGCACTCACTCCTCCCATAGGTCAGCTATACCCAGTCACCTTGTTTCACGTGCCATGTATGTACTATGACCCCAAATGGCCATTTCTAGCCCAGTTTTCTTCCTGAGCATCCCTGCGTTTAGACTTATAAATAAACTTAAGACTGGAAGGAGGGAGGGTGTAGTTCAAGTGGTAGAGTGCAGGTTTTGCATTCACAAGGTCCTGGGTTCAATCCTCAGTTCCTCCTCTAAAAATAAATAAATAAGTAAACTTCATTATCGCCTCCCAAAACCAAAAAAAAAAAAAAAAAAAAGAAGAAGAAGAAGAATTAAGACTGGAGATACTCATCTAGCTTTTTCACATGGGCCCAAGTTCAACTTGTTCAGAAGGTCAGTTATCATATTTACAATGAAATTAGACTAAGTAACCTACTTTACTTCCCAGAAATGACCCCCTTAAAGGGAGACCACAGACCAGCTGCTTTAAATTCCGGTAAGAACTTTTTTTCCAATAAAGCAAATACTTCTTCCCAATAGGCAACTTTTTAATCACTTTTTCTTCTAAGTTTGATTTTCTCTCCATCTTATTGTTATATCAAAAGGCAGAAAGATACAGGTAAATTTTTTACAAAAAGCTATTTTTACTTTGAATAGGAGGAAAGTATTAAATGCAGAGAGGAAAGGACTTGGGCGGGGAAGGGGCATCTGACTGCTGAACTTTTGAGCACATGCCTTAGTGGCTGGTCACTTGACTCAGTCCCTAGGGCTCTGGAACTCTAGACAGCCCGTTTCCCTTGGGTGATGGTTAACTTTACGTGTCAGCCTGGCTGGGCTAAGTGATGCCCAGACAGCTGGTAGCACATTATTCCTGAGTGTGTCTGTGAGGTGTTTCCAGAAGAGACGAGCGTTTGAATTGGTGACCTGAGTAAAGCCGAGGGCCCTCCTCAAAGTGGGTGAGCTTCATCCAGTCTGCTGAGGAGCTGAATAGAACTGAGAGGTGGAGGAAGGACAAATGCTCTCTCTCTGCTTGAGCTGAGACATCTGCCTCCTCCAGCCTGTGGACATAGGTGCTCCTGGTTCTCCAGCCTTCTGATTCAGGCTGAGACTTACACCGTCAGCTCCACGAGTTCTCAGGCCCTTAGACTCGGACTGAATTTCACCACGAGCTTTCCTGGTTCTCCAGCTTTCAGCAGTAGACTGTGGGACTTCTCAGCCTCCGTAACTGTGTAAGCCAATTCCTGTAATAAATTTTTCTCTATCTGCAGTTGACCATCAACAATGTAAGGCTTAGGGGCACTGAGCCTCAGTGCAGTTGAAGGTCTGCGTCTAACTTACGGTCAGAGCTCTGTATCCATGGTTCTTCCATATCCACCTTTCTGCATCCACTGACTCAACCAACTTTGGATAGTGCACTACTGCAGTGTTTACTATTGAAAAAAATATCCTTGTATGAGTGGGCCCTCACAGTTCGAACAGAACTGTGTTGTCCAAGGGACAACTGTAGATGGATGCATAGCTAGCTAGCTAGATGTGCTATTAGTTCTCTGAAGAACTGGGACTGCTACCCCTTGCATCCACCTTCTTATTCACACACCACCTGAGGGACACTGATAAAACTGACACTGGACAGAACAGCTGGAATTCTTCCCCAAGAGCAAGAGAAACCAAAGAGTGCATCCTGCCACTGATACTTTCCATTCCATATATATACATATTTTTAATATTATATCAACACTACATACCCACTCTTATATTGCATCAATTATTCTCTATTCCTTATATCAGCAAGTAAAAGGAGCTAGCGCTATCTCATTTTATAATGAATGGAGGTTCAAGAAATTTTAAACTGCTACCCCAGAGTCAAACTATGGTCGAATCAGAGTTGAGCACACATTCACTTTCTATGAGGTTGCCTCTCTGCTCGGCCACAGTGAGCTGCTTAGCAGAGGGGAAGCGATCCCCTTAGGTCAAGTTCTGCTAAACCCTTCATCTTCATCTCTTGCCCCTTCAGGCTTTTATTTAAACTGTCACCCTGCCTACCTTCACACACCACACTATTTCATGTCTCCATTCTTTTATCCTGATCCTTCCTAGCCTGAGATGAACTGCCTGCTCACTTCTTCCCGTCTTCTGGCTGACTCCTGTTCAGCTGTCAGCCTGCCTTGCTTCTTTTATTTTTTTTAATTCCTCCTTTATTTGTTCCTTTTTGTTGTTTTAAAAATATATTTTTGAGCATATATATAATATGTAATGTAACTGTTAGGGACTTGACAAACAGTGAAGAACGAGACACAATTCTTATCCTGGAGAAACTCTATTTAGTGGAGTAGGTGGACTTACACAGATAATTTCAATGCAAGTGTGGTAAGGGCTATAATGAGGTAATCACACAACAGTCTGCCTAAACTATTCATTTTCTTGCCCAAGAATCTCTCCTGGATGCCACTGGGTAGGTGTGGTAACCCCTCTCTAAGCTTCCATAATACTTTCTATGTGTTCAATTGCAGTAACTACATTCATCAGTTAACATTATTTATATGTCTGTCTTCTCCATCTGACCATTAGTTCTCAAGGCAGGAATTATGCCCCATTTGTATTCCAAATGTGTAGCCACTTTTTCGAAAAGTTAATGACAAATAGCATTTAAAAAAAAAGTGTGGTTATTTGGTTTCTTAAATGTTCAATGTTACTATACAATAGATGATATTTACAGAATAATTTTCTTAAAACTGGTACATAAAAGTATTTATGCCTAGAAATTTTGTTTTGCTCCCTAGATAATATTTTATTATGTATGTCACTTTTATTCATACGTGGTATTTTGTAATGATGCAGACAACCTGTGCTCAGTGGGAATTACAAGCTGGACTCACCCTCTTGGCTATCTGGTTCTCACTACACCGGAGTTTCTTAGCAAGGTCACACTGTCCTAACTCAAAACCTGGGTCTCTGGGCTTGCTTCCTCACTTCCACAGTGGAAGTGGGGTGGGGTGGGAAATTTCAGGGTTTAGAAATGTAAAATGTTTCATTCTCCGGAGGAAAGATCAGCCATAGATGATGAGAAAAACGGACAGAGGGGATGGCGGGACCACGAACAGCCTGGGAGCATTTGATAATCCACATACATGCCATTGGCATATCTTTAAAGCTAGTCCAATAGCACATATCTTAGGTAAAAATGGTGCATTTATTTTGGAAAAAAATTCAAAACATATCTTCTAATCTCATCAATCCTCCATCTGAAGCCACTCCAGATAAATATAAAATCACTGCACTTGCAAACTGTGTAAAGGCAGATTTCAACACAACCCACCATCCCACAAAGGTGTTAACTCATGATATGGAAATTCTGGAGAGAGTGAAGGATCAAGGAGAGAGTGTTAAGGAGTAAAAATCACTGCCAAAGCCACCCGCGGGACTGTCGTTTGTGTTGTCATCTTTTGTGGGTGACTAAATTGACCCAGGAGACCAGGTAATTCTCAATCTGTGAAGATATAGGTAATTCATAGGCTCTGGCAAACTTAACATATCTAGGATGAAGATTTTTTTTTCACATTTTTTAATTGAAGTCGGGTTGATTGACAATGTTGTGTTAGTTTCTGGTGTAGAGCATAGTGATTCAGTTATACAAAATATATATATATATATAATTTTTCTTTTTCATTAGATGTTATTACAAGCTATTAAATTTAGTCCCTGTGTTATACAGTAGGACATTGTTGTTTATCTATTTTATATATAGTAGTTTATACCTGCTAATCCCAAACTCCTAATTTATCCCTCCCTGCCCTTTCCCCTTTGGTAAACATAGATTTGTTTTCTATGTCTATGAATCTGTTTCTGTTTTGTAAATGAGTTCAATTGTGTCATCTTTTTAGATTCCACATATAAGTGATATATAATATTTGTCTTTCTCTGTCTGACATACTTCTCTTAGTATGATAATCTCTAGGTCCATGCATGTTGCTACAAATGACATTATTTCACTCTTTTTTCGTGGCTGAATAGGATTACATTGTAACATAAATCGCATCTTCTTTATACAATCATCTGTGGGTGGACATTCGCTTCCACATCTTGTCTGTTGTAAATAGTGCTGCTATTAACACTGGAGTGCACATGCCTTTTCACATTAAAGTTTTCTCCAGGTATATGCCCAGGAGTAGGACTACTGTATCATATGGTAACTATTTTTAGTTTTTTAAGGGATTTCCATTCTGTTTTCCATAGTGGCTGCACTAAATTACATTCTCATGAACAGTGTAAGAGGGTTTCCTTTTTTCCACACCCTTTCCAGCATGTATTGCTTGTGGACTTTTTAATGATGGCTATTCTGACCAATGTGAGGTGATGCCTCGTAGTTTTGATTTGCATTTCTCTGATAATTAACCATAGTAAGCATCTTTTCATGTGCCTATTGGCCATCTGTATGTTTTCATTGGAGAAATATCTGCTTAGGTCTTCCACTTAGTTTTTGATTGGGTTGTTTGCTTTTTTGTCATTGAGTTATATGAGCTGTTTGTATATTCTGGAAGCTAAGCACTTGCCAGCCTCATCATTTGCAAATAATTTCTCTGAGTTCGTTGGTTATCTTTTTGTTTTATTTATGATTTCTTTTGCTGTTCAAAAGCTTATAAGTTTAAACAGGTCCCATTTGTTTATTTTTGCTTTGATTTCTATTGCTTTGGTAAACCGACCTAAGAAAACATTGCTAAGATTTATGTCAGAGAATGTTTTGCTTGTGTTCCCTTCAAGGAGATTTATGGTGTCCTGCCTTGTGTTTAAGTCTTTAAACATTTTGAGTTTATTTTCATATATGGTATGAGGGAGCGCTCTAACTTCATTGATTTACACGCAGCTGTCTAGCTTTCCCAATACCACTTACCAAGAAGACTGTAGGATGACAGGATTTTAATACTTAACTATTTATCTGGTTCTTCATTGTCATTCATGATATTATTTCTGGTTATAATTAATAGTTACCCAATACTGATCATAGGCATTCTGTTCCCCAATTCAGGCAGCATATACTGGGCGAAGGGATCATGTTTTCATGAGACTATTTGCATTTCTTAATGCTTTCAGTTTTGCTCACAGAGGGGTACTCTGGTTCATCCCTCCAATGCTGCTGTGCCATCTGGTCTCCCATTCCTCAGGATTTAGTTTGCGGATATTAATTTGCTAACACATCAAAAAGTTACTCAGTTGGAAACAGCAGTGAGTGTCTAGAACCACTTTAGGGTGTGACGTTTAAAAATGTGACCTTTAGCTTTTATCAATAGAAACATTAAACTATTATTATGTATTATGAAAAATATATATATTTTATATCTGTGTTTACAATGAAAATCTGTGAAGAAACTCGGTTTTTCATATATTTTATCATTCTCTCTGTAAGTGCCTCATGAAGGGAAATATTCTTTTGAAATTTAGTTTAGGATGTTTTGAAAATAACAATAACACCAGTAACAACAGCAGCCTCTGACCCTGAGAAGTGTCTCCCTTTCAGTTGTTCTGCTAAGAGCTTTTTTAATGGACGGTTAAAATGGATAGATCCTCTCTGTGCTAAAGACGTCAAGATTAGATTCTAGAGTTTTCTTAATCATAATTAATTCCTTGACACTTCCTGTAAGCAAATATATTCCCCCCCTTTTTCTTAACTCTGTTTTCCCTACCTATTGCATTCATCTTATTAGGTACTTTTATAAGCTTATTTAAAGTCTTATTTGAAGATTGAGGGAGTAAAATAAATGATAGTAAAGTTTCTTTTTTTTTACCTAGTTTTCTATTTTATTGAATTTCATGTAATCGTGTCACAGTGTAGTGAAAAAATGCAGGATTTGAGGTAAGACCATCAACCTAAAACTCTTCATTTATGAAATAAAAGTAAACATCCTAATACAAATACTAGAATGCCAACAGAATTTGATAGATTTAATGGGGATCGATGCTATAGGAAACCAGAGATTCTTCCCCGAAATGTAAGGAACATTTACTATCAGGCTATGTGTCATGATATTAGAGCATACCAGTTGGTCCAACAGTAAATAATTTGACTTACTATTAATTTGCGTTCAGTTTATTATTTTGTGCAAATAAACAATCTTTCCTTCTGCCTCTGTACCTAGTGTGCTTTCTGCTCAAACACAGCAGCTTTCCGAATTGTGGTTGCATTAACTCAAAGAGATTTTTGTATTTATTTTTTCTCATTCAAAAATATTCATTGAGTATGATTTCTACCCCAGACCCTATTCTAGACACCAGGGGGAAAAATAAATGATAGATGAGTGGTCCCAGCTCTATAAAAACCTGCATCATGCAATGAAAGAGCTTTTATAGGTAAGCTGGACTAGCGGTTCTGGACCTGGCCCTGGTACCTGAGCTATTACCTCCCCAAGGTTCATCTGGGAAAAAAAAAATTTTTTTAACTATAGATTCCTGGTTCCCAGCAAAGAGGTACTGAGTCAAAATCATCAGACATGGAATGGAGAAATCTGTATTTTTGAAAGCTCTTAAAGTAACTTGGATGAAGAGTGTGAGGTCATTGACTAGTCCTACTTCCCATCTAATGATTCACTGTCAGATTCCTCAAGAGGATGATGGGAAGACAGCAAGAGGGAGAAGAAAGAACCAAGAATTTGATGCACAAAAGAATAACTTCACCAAGATTCTGAACTCATATTTCTTTTCTTGAAAATCGCTGTATTATGTGCTCCTTCAGAGTCAGAAAAATAAAAGTAGGTCTGAAAGATATTTTGAATATGTTTATCAACTTATTAAACTGAAAGTCCCTAAAGCTTATGAGCTCTTGGGAGATACACAAAGCAAAAAGATGGCAGGGGCCACCTGAACACTAATCAGATTCCACCTGCAGCTCTGGGCACCGCACTTCAGTAGGGACAACATAAGATCATGACTTGTTCAGAAGTGCAACCACGATCATAATAATATTGAAAATAATTGCATGAGCTGTAACCAGGATGTTAAAATGAGATTTTCATTCCATAAAAAGTGAAAAAGATACCTGAGCTTGGAGTCAAATTCTTGCTCTCCCTCTTGCTCAGTGTAGCAGACACAGAGCTGCATCCCCAGGCCCCCCCTTCAGGCTGGTGCAGCCCACCTGTAGCTGCTGGGAGTACGTGAGCCATGCTCTCACTGTAGTTGGCCAACCCACAGATACCAAGAGCCCACTGTGCTAAGACATTTCACGCAGGGGACTTGAGCATCTGCGGATTTTGGTGTCCTCGGGGATTGCGGAACCAATCCCCTGCAGATTCTGAGTGACATCTGTACCTGATATGTCTCATTAAGGTTGTCTTCTTCCAGGTCGATGGTGAGTTGGTGTGAGTATGTGTATGTCCAGCCCTTTTGCCTCAATCTGAGACAACTATGAAAGACAACCATTCCAGCTCCAGATCTCCCTGTAGGACCAGTTGAAGTCTCAGTTAAAACCCCTGCGGGCCAACTTTTCCCTCTGTCCAATCCTATAGCCCTCTTTTATGTAGCTCCTAAGAAGACTCCCTGAGGAAGCCTCTGCACATGGCTGTCCGTCTCAGAGGTTCCCCCCAGGGAGCCGGATGTAAGACACTAGATGCACGTGATTTAACACGTCAGCATCTTAGTGCGTTAGTCTCCTCATCTATAAAATGGGAAATAAAATAGTTATTTGTAGGATTGAGTGAGAGAATTCATAAAAACAACAACAAAAACACATGGCATATAGTTGGTAATTACTCAATGCCTACATGTTTATTTAATTTTTAAATGCTTTACCATATACTAAATCACAATAATAAATTGAATAGTCCCGCTACAACTTTACATTTTATAGAACATTATAACTCCATGATCCCATTAAAAACACTAATGGCCTGTTGGGAGGATAGCAGACTTTTCAGTTATAAACTTACAGAGCGTTTCCTGTCTCTTCTCCAGCTGGAGATGAATCTTATTTCAAGACATCACTTGTGAGGTTAACTGAAACTTTGTCATTGTTATTTGTTTCAAAGTTTGCATGTTCTACCTAAAGGCTGGTCTTCCTTGAATGAAGGGAAATAATTAGACATCTATTTCCCCATAAGCTACTTTTTCTCACTTTTAGACATAGGGAACCAACCAAATTTCACATACAGATAAGCAGAAGGGAATGACTTTTTCTGGTGCTAGAATGCAGGAAGTGTAAGTGAAAAAGCCAAGAGCGTGGAAGGGAGTGTGAAAGAAAAAGCAGGAAGTGTGCAAATCAGAGGATAAAAGAGGAATCAGAAGAAAATGGGACCAATCAGGCTTTAAAATCAGCTATAAAACACAAGCTTATTGGTTTAACTGAGTTGTTTTTTGGGTTTTTTTTTTTGGTTTTTTTTTTGCAAAGAGTTAAAATGCAAAACTAGGATTAGCTATCAGAAGAAATAGGGAGTGCATTGTATGAGCTGGATGCCCATCAACAGCTAACTGAACAGGACGTTCCCGAAAACAGTGCGTGACACCTCCCTGCAGTCGCAGTCATGGTCTAAAGCACTCTGCTGGAAGGAATTAACATGGCCAAGGCCTCACAGCTAATAGAAGGCCGAGCCAGAGTTGAAATCCAGGCTCTGCTATTCCAAAGTCCTGCTCGATGCACCATACACCCCCTGGATTCATTGCATCAAATGTTCTTCCCTGCTGAACACGTTAGTGAGTCCAGGGTTTTATAGGGTACATAAATAAAGACAATGAACGTGAAGTGCCTAGCACGGTACCGGGAACACAGACACAGACCCAGGTGAGTGAGTGTTAAGTCTAAACGCATAATTGCAGCTAGCTTTCTCTCTGTCCTGGGCTGCTGATCTGCTGTTTACGCATTCTTAGGTAAGAAAAAGTTGAAGTGAACAGTGATTCTTGCGTGCACGCTGTGCAACATAGCACTGCAGTTTTAATTGTAATATAGATCACTCTGTTAGATGTGGCTTTGGGACAGCCTCGCTAGGCTAGATCTACAAGCTCCCAAAAGGCAAGGCTTTGTTTCTGCACTTCACAGGCTGCTTCCCCTTGGTGCCATCACAGAAAACACCAGATCCAGCAGAGAGCTTGTGAATTTGGAATCAGATGTGTCTGGGTTTGAGTTCCGGCTCCAAAGCGTATTCGTTGTACGGTTTCTCATCTTTCTGTGCTTCAGAGCTGCATATACAAATGGAAACCACAATATCTGCTTCACGTAATTATTGTAAAATGCAGACTTGTCGACTGAAATAAATGCACGACCTTAAAGTTGAGAGTCATGTTTTATTCTTTGGACAATTCTGAGAGCTCAGCGCAGGATGGCAGCCTCTCAGATCGATTGCTCTGGGGGACTGCTCCGAAGAGGAAGGGGAGGAGCCAGGATGTAGAGGAGTTTTACAACAAAGACCGTGTAGTTGGAACATTGAAAGATTACTTGTCAATTAAAGAAAGCCAGGCACCTCAAGTTAAAGAATTGAGCGCTTTTCTATGTATGGGAGGAAGCGAACATTTGGGCTCACTGAATTCATTCCTTTGACAAGCACCTAGCCATCTAGGGCCAGTATCCTGTCCTTTCTTGTTCTGAGTCCCCTCAGAGGGCACCACTGTGAGTGGCTGCAGAGGTCGGGCTGCAGGCTTGTCCTCCCTGGGGGGTGGTGGCAGCGCTGATGACTTGATGGCTTCAGCATTCTTTGTTTACTGATATGGCTTGCAGTATTTTTTGTTCACAGACTAAATAAAAGAAATAAGTGTAAATGTTCTTTTCTCTTTTCCCATTTGATCTTTTATACATATATATATAATATGTATGTGCATACATATATACAATATATATACATATACCATATATATACTTAATAAAGATGAGTTTTCATCCCTTTGTAAGTAAAAATACAAAACTATCAAACCATAAGCTTACATTTAAGTACATTTATTCAGTAAATGTGTAGAACCTGTGATTTTGAAGGCAATGGGTCACCATGTTGCTGAAAGATCGGCCCCGTCCCTGACGAGCCAAATAACCCAGAGGCAAGGTCTTGGAGCTGAGATGAAAAGAGGCATTTTATTGCTTTGCTGGGCAAAGGGGACTCCCAGCAGGCCAGTGCCTTCAAAACTGTGCACCCACCTTGAGGATGGGGTGGGGTGGTCATACAGCCATAGCTCAAACAGTAAAGCTTCCATAACAGTCAACAGAATCACATTCTCATCGGAAGACAGAATGGCGTCATGATGCCTCCAGGCGACCAGTTCTCTAGGGGCCAGCGGTTAGATCTCTTTAAGCCCTCAAGGTGTGGTCTTCTTGGTAATTCAGGCTATTTTCTAAGGTTGTAGTCCTGTGACCGTCTCCTTGGAGAAGGACTCAGAGACCAAGCATGATTATTACTTTCAATTACGGGAATAAAGTAGAAACAGTAAGATCAATAACTTCCGTTTTAACAGTGGGCCTGGAGCTGTGAGTAGCACCCGGTCAGACAGGTCAGTTGGCCATTTTAAGGGCAAGCCTAAAATTAAGCAATCTGTTAGCCTCAGTGCAGCCATTTTATTAATCCTCCTTCAACCATTTACTAAAAAGTCAATTTCCATCAATTTTATTGCAGGAAATATTATTTATCTTACTGAAAGGGAATGAATGATTTTACCTATCTAAACCACAGAATCATAGCAATTGTCTTTCCTGATTGTCCTAAAGCCCAAGATGGGCTCATTGTTCTCAAAGCAACATGCATCCTTGCTTTTAACTGAAGGGAAATCTATGGCTCTTGACCGACCTCTGAATTGAAATCTCTAACAATCACCTAAAGCATCACACTTGGTGCTAAGATTTTCTGGCAACATTTTTCCCCTCTGCAGTTCAGCAAAACGTATGTAGAAACTATTTATTTATTTATTTACTTACTTACTTACTTATGTATTCCTTTCTCCTGAAATATTAGACACTACTCTCATTATACCAAATATATCTTCTAATAGCTGTCTATCCCCCTCCTCCAGTCACTGGATGAAAAAAGAAAACACTTTTAAATGGAAACAAGGGTGAGGGGATTATCTGCTTTCATGAAAACTACCAGAACTGTAGTCCCTACTGTAAAAACATCTTGCATTCGTTATTTGTAATTTGCCCCCAGAGTTCTTTAATTTTCTCTTTGTGTTTGAAGGAATCCTGTGCTCTTTTCAGCTCAAGTAGAATTAAAACCATACCCAGTACTTCAAATATAGACATTAAGATTTCAGTGGTTTCTAGAGGAAGGGAAAAAAACAAAAACAAAACCGCAGCAGTGTCAAAAATGCCGTGGGGCCTCACACTTGTCTACTCTGTGATTCAGCAAGTGCTCTAGGCTAGTGCAGATTGGAAACTGGATTGCTCAAAACCAGAACCCAAGCTGGTGTTTGCTGCAGACCTGCTGGCCTTCCTTCACAGCTCAGGATGCTTGCTACCCACCCACCAAACATTAACAGAAAGACCTATACAACACTGATGAAAGAATTTGAAAATGAGACAAAGAAATTGAAAAATACTCTGTGCACTTGGATAGGAAGAATTAATATTGTTAAAATGGACATACTACCCAAAGCAATCTACAGATTTAATGCAATCTCTATCAAAATACCCATGACATTCTTCACAGAACTAGAACAAATAATCCTAAAATTTGTATGGAATCTCCAAAGACCCTGAATTGCCAAAGCCATCTCGGGGAAGAGGAGCAAAGCTTCAGGCATCTCAGCCCCTGACTTCAGGCTATACTACAAAGCTTCAATAACGAAAACAGCATGGTATCGGCACGAAAACAGACACGTGGGTCACAACAGAGGCCCTGAAATAAACCCATGCACTTATGGTTAATTAATCTATGACAAAGGAGGCAAGAATATACAGTGAAGGAAAGACAGTCTCTTCAACAAGTACTGCTGGGACAACTGGGCAGCTTCTTGTAAAAGAATGAGGTGAGAACATTTCCTCACACCGTATAAAAATAAACGCAAAGTGAATTAAACATGTAAATATAAGACCCAAAACCATAAAACTCCTAAAAGAGGACATAGGCAGAACGCTCTTTGACATATATTGTAACAGTATTTTTTGAATCTATCTCCTGAAGCGAAGGAAATATAAGCAAAAATTTTAAAATAGGACTTAATCCAACTTAAAAGCTTTTGCACAACAAAAAAAACCTTCGACAAAACAGAAAGACAGCCTCCTGAATGGAAGAAAATACCTGTAAATGACATGACTGATAAGGGGTTAATCTAGGATATATAAACAGTTCATACAAATCAATATAAAAAATCCAATTAAAAAATGGGGAGAAGACCTGAATAGACATTTTTCCAAAAAAGACATACAGATGTCCAAACAGGCACATGAAAAATGCTCAGCATTGCTAATCATCAGAGAAATACAATCAAACCCACAATGAGAATAACCTCACACCTGTCACACTGGCTATCATCAAGAAGGTCACAAATAACAAACGTAGCTGAAGATGTGGAGAAAAGGCAACCCTAGCACGCTTTTGGTGGAGTTGCAAATTGGTGCAGCCATTATGAAAAGCAGTATGGAGTTTCCTCAAGAAACTAAAAATAGAATTAATAAATGGTCCAGCAATTCCACTGATGTGTATATACCCAAGAAAATGAAAACACTAATTTGAGAAGATACATGTACCTCAGTGTTCATAGCAGCATTGTTTACAATATCTAAAACCTGGAAGCAATCTAAGTGACCAAAAACAGATGAATAAAAAGAAGATGTTATACACACACACACACACACACACACACGTATAAGTACATGTGTATACACACACACACATATACACACACAGTGGAATATTACTCAGCTGTAAACAAATGAAATTCTGCCACTTGCAACAATGTGGATGGACCTGAGGCATATTATGCATGTGAAAGAAAAAGAAAGACAAATACTCTGTGTTATCACTTATATGTGGAATCTTAAAAAGTGAAACAAAGGAGTGTACATAATGAACATCAGAAACAGACTCACAGATATAGAGAATAAACTAGTGGTTACTAGTGAGGACATGGAAGTGGGGAGCGACAAGACGGGTACAGGACTGGAGCATAAACTACTATGTATAAAATAAATCATAAGGCTATGTTGTACATTCCCCTATGGGTAAATACAGCCATTATTTTGTACTAACTTTAATTTGAGTATAATCTATAAAAATATTGAATCACTGTGTTGTATACCTGAAACTAAAATAATATTCTAAATCAACTCTACTTCAATTAAAAATTTAAAAAACAAACAAACATTAACAGTGGTAGAACATGCAGGCAGCTAACTGCCCAATTTCTGGAAAGGACGCAGAGCACGGAGTAGGTGATGGGGCTGTAAACAGTGCAAATGCAAGGCCACTTCGCAGAGAAACCCCACTCTTTTGCTCTAAAAACTGGATGGCACATGAATTTGTAATTGTGTGACTATCTCAAGCTGTGTTTGTTCTATCTCACATTTAATTTATAGTCAGGATGTCGAATGTCAGGTTGGAATGTTTTTTCCCTTGTCAGAGATAGGAGGCTTTCTGTTTCTGGTTTTCAGCCATGCTGATGGGAAGGCACTTCGTTTCTGATGCTTGTTATTTCGTTCGAGGCACTTTCTTCCCTCCCTCTAGAATTTTAGGGCTGCCTCATTTCTCCTGTTGTTCTACGATTTCACAATTTTTTTTTTTTTTGCCTCAGTATGGTCCTAACTTCGTATCTGGGGCTAAGCACCAGCTATTCATTCCCATGTGAAATTGTCAGGCAGTAGTCCTTTGATAATTTCTTCCCTGTCTTTCTAATAATTCAGAGGCCAGAACTCCTGTGCTCACCCTCTCACTTCTCACTTCTTTCTCCTACTCCATTGCTTCCTTTTTGTGTTCCAGTTTTTGGAGATTTACTTATCTTTATCTACTTATCTTACATATACTGGGCGAATTTTCTTAAATCCATATTCTTTTTAAGTTTTGAATTGTCATTTTCATTTCACGTAGTTCTTGCTTCATCGATACAATATGTTCTCTCCTGTCTCTGAGCGAATTACTACTTGATCGTGGGGGTTTTTTGGTCTGTTTTTTTGTTTGTTTGCTTTTGTTCTTGTTTTATTTTGTTTTTGAAGTATTCTTTCTATATCTTTTCTCTGTTTTTTCTTTTTAAATATTGACCTTTTTATATAACATTTTTTTGGATCTTCTGAAATAGATACATTACTGCCATGTTTGATCATCCTCATATGTCTGCTTATGTTTACAAATAGGAAATCAGAAAGCTAACTTAAGGGAATACTATACAGCAGTTAAAATGAATGAGCTACTAAAACATGTGGCAACAGAGATCAGTCTCACAAATGTATTACTGAACCAATGAAGCCAGGCTAAAAGAATATGTATCATGTGATCTCATATGTATGCATTTCAGTCAGGCAAACCTCATCTATGTTGTTAGAAATCAGGAGAGTGGTTATCTTGGAGGAACTGTGGTTGGAGGAGGACCCAGGGTGGCTCAAGGGTACTGGTAATATGTTATTTCCTGACCTAGGTACAATTTATCAAAATGTGTTTACTTTTTGATAATTCATCATACATAACCCTGTGCATTTGGGGGTATATGTTATATTTTTTAAAACTATTTTAAAATTCTTATTAGAACAATCCTTACACAATTTTCTTAAATGCACTATAAGCTCTTTGTGTGAGAAAGTGGAACATTAATTTAAAAGCACAGGTCTTTACTGTAGGATTATCTGCCTGAGTGTATCCTTTTAAAAATAACAATAATATTAGTATCTTTTATTCTTTCCTACTGGACTTCTTTTCTAGGAAAGACTATTTTCATTTCCCCATTGAAGGGCTGAGCTTTATCTATCACACTCAAGAAGTTGAGTAGAGAAGGTGGTTCTTTTTGTTCATCTCCCCCCATCAAGTATGAAAGCACTATGTTCACCATATCCATGGGCTTTTAAAAAATTAATAACATGTTTATTAAGATATAATTCACATCATAATATTCACTCTTTTAAAATATATAATCCAGTGGTTTTATATTTATCAATTTGACCAATTATCACAATCCTGTAAGGTAAGTATTAATATCACCTCCACTTTACAGGTGATGAAACCAAGGCCAAGAAAGGTTAAATGATGTCCCCAAGGCCTGAATGAGATCATAAATATAAATTACCACACAGGATACATTGAATAAAATAGTTAATAAATAGGAATTATCTTTTCCCCTTATTAAGTAATGAACAGACAATCTGGAGACTGTCATAATATATCACTCATTGCATCACAGAACGTTGCCTTAGTCACTGTTCAGTCCCAGGCACCAGTGAAATGTCAAGTTTACAGTGATGATTAATTATTGCCCTCGCCCTCAAAAATACTCACAAATGCCTGAGAAACAGGAATGCGACTTATCTGTAACCAGCACAAAGTGCGAGTTAAAAAAAGCAATTTGGAACCAATTTTTCAGCACAAAGTCATTATTTAAAAATTACTCTCTTAAGCATGTTGTAAACACATGAAAGGAGCAGAGCGCTGATTGCTCATGGAGCTTCAGTGGGAGACACAGAATATAACCGCGCATTCTAATTTATCATATGTGGTTTCTACGGGAAACAGGAACCCAGTTAAAAACAAATCACCTGCAGCAGGGGTAGTCCAAGAAGGCTGGAATTAGCACTGAAAGGAATTTAGAAGCTTAGAGGAGCAAAGAGGACACTCAAGATACAGATGTATTTAATTTTATTCATTGAGTCGTATCACACATATTTATTAAGCATATAAAACATGCTGGCACAAGGAAATCACAAGCAGTTCAAAGACGAATAAGATAGAATTTCTACACGAGAAGACCTCACTGTCTATCCAACAGGAGAGAAATAATTACACAGACTCAGCCTAGAGTCACAAATTGTCTGCAAGTGTGTCCACGCAGAGAGCAGTCCAGAGGGCTCCTTGTGGGAACTGGGTCTTCCAGAAGGGTATCGTCGAAAGAATGGGGCAGCAATATAGAAAATAATGGCTCTTTGGGAAGCCTCAGAAGCCAAACTTAGCAGAGACAGGTGCCAATACAAAATCAACCAAGTAGAAGCAGAGGCAAAAGCAGAAACGGGCTGAGACGGGACTCAAAGGGAGCATGTTGAGAACAAAGTGAGGGAGCCCTGGGGGATTCCTGCAGAAGGAGCGGGAGAGGCCGGGCTGCTGCTGTTGACTGACGGGCTGTGGGGGGTGGGCAATCAGCCTGCCTGCAAGGACAGCCCCAGGACAGGTCAGTGCTGTTTGTCAGAGTGGTGGGAAAAGCCTCCCGGGGAGATGGTACTGGTCTTTGACAGCTGGGTGGGTTTCTCCTGGTGGAAGAGGTGGGGCAGGAAAGGTCACTGAATGCAGAGGGCACAGCAGGAGCAAGGCTCGGGGGCATGGGGGTGCACCGCCAAGTGGGGTGTTCAGGGAACAATAGTACCCTCTGGCATTTTTAGCACATCACATGAGTGGAAAGAAACGGTGGGAGATGACCCTCACAGAGAACTTCAGAGAACTAATTAGATGTGAAGGGGGAAAGGAGCTTCGGTGCAGAAATAGTGTAAGTTTTTTCTTAGTTTTCAAGTTATGCTTATATTCCCTCTAGGTCCAAGTAAGATGAAGCTTTATTCATTTTGGCAAATTGGATGAGCTTCATTTTCTCAAAAGGGAGGTTCCCCAGTGCTGTGGTGGTTAGTTTTGTGTGTCAGTTTGACTGCACCACAGGATGCCCAGAGAGTTGGTCAAACATTATTCTGGATGTTTCTGTGAGGGTGTCTTTGGATGAGATTCACATTTAAATCAGGAGACTGATTAAAACAGATTTTACGTGTATATATATAAAACATACATAGAAATATATACAAAATACGTTTTTGCACATACACACATCCTATTAGTTCTATTTCTCTGGAAAACCCTAATACAGATGCCACAAACCTCTTTTCTACCCCACTATCCAGCCATTCTGTATCTAGTTATCAGACTTAACACTTTTAAGCACCATGGCATTTCATAAGGAGCAACCTGGAATGATTCTGTGGGGCAAGAAACGAACTAGAAAGTTACCATTCCCTAACACAACTCCGTTGAGGATCATCATTGCCTTTATCTCTTTGTGAACACACACACGCACACACACACATCATGGCTTAGAGACAATTGCTCACGATTTTGAGTCTAGCAAATCTCAGTTCAAATGCAGAAGCCTCGAACTATTCTGTAAAATGGGAACCATAAGAAAACTTTCCCATAGTTGAAGGTGAGATGAACTATGCAAAGCTGAAGTCCTCCCCTACGAAGAGAAATGCACGATAAACCAGAAGAAACTCCTTACTGTAAGCCTTTGGGTTTCATTTTTCTTCTGAGCGTACACACTGGTTCGTAGTCATTGGAAGCACTGAAAATCAACTTTCATTATCTGTGGCCTGGTATTTAATACATCATATAGTTGTCATCCAACAAATGGGTGGTTGCAGTCCTAAAAATCGTTTGCTTACTTTTTAGTCTGCAGGAAGTCATTCAGATAATGAGATCTCAAAAAGAGGAAAGCTAAGGGCTTGTGCAGATCTGTTTCTGCAGAGCTGGATTGTGGCTAAACACACACACACACATGCACGCACACACACACACACACACACACACACACACTCACTCACTCATAAACATTAACAACCACCCACAAATATGTTTTATGAGCTTCCATGAAAAGCCTTCAGGGGCTTTTGCAAAGTCACCTGGTTAATCTCTTAATTAATCTTTGTGCAAACAAACCTGCTGTGAGCTGTTTAGCAGGTGACCTCAGAAGCAAGGCGCTGCGTCAGCTCGTGGCAATCCGGTGCGGGCCTGACGTCTTAGAGATCTCTGTCTTCTGCCCGCGTCAGCACACTGTGTGCATCAAACTGCACTCTCTGAATCCTGGCGTGTGTGCCTGCATGCACGTGTGTGCAAGAAGTAGCATTTATTCATCTTTTCTCCCAAAGAAAACAAACTCTCCAGACTACAGAAATACTCTAAATCCCCTTGGCTTCAGGGCCATGGTCTGTTAGGGTTAGAAAGGAAGTTAGAGATCATTTGCTTGACCCCTCTTTTTAGAACTGTGCTAAATATTAGAGGGACATTATTTATTTCCTGGTGCCCTGTTGGAGGTTGAACCTGTGCCCCCACCCGCAAAATGATAGGTGCCCTCGGTACCTGTGAAGATGTCCTTACAGAGGGATGGAGTCTTGCAGATGTGACTGAGTTAAGGTGAGATTGTTCTGGAGTAAGGTGTCCTCAGTCCACTATGACTGGTGCCCTTATATGAAGAGGAGACCTTTGTGCGAGGGCAGGTGCACACAGAGAGGCGAACACCTGGGAGGGCACAGACACTCAGAGGGAAGACAGATGGGGCCGGAGAGGCAGCAACTGGAGTTACGCGCCTGCAAAACAAGACACGCTGAGGACTGCCGGTGACAATCAGGAACTGGGAGACAGGGCGTGGCCCTGCTGACACCTTGATTTTGGGCTTGTAGCCTCCAGAACTGTGGGAGAATACACTCTGTTGTTTTAAGCCACCCGGTTGATGGCACCTCGCTAAGGAAGCCTTGGGAGACGCATGCAGCCGCGCTGTAGAAAAGCGTGGGCGTAACTTGACTCCGCATCACCCACCGCACGCCGCCGGTCCCGGCGCTTTCGTCTGATGATTTTCTGCGTTGATAAATCAGGCAGTGATTGCAGCAGAATCTCTTGTTAAAGAAGGTTTAAGAACAGACACTTGATAGAATGGGAGATTGAAGGTGCCTATGCACAATATGAGATGTTGATTTTTGATATCAAAAAACAGAAAGCATGATAGGTCATCCTTCATATCCCACTGCCAGCGTTTCCTTGATACCACCACTGTGCACTACATTCAGAAAGGGAAATGCAGTGGGCATCTTCATTGCTGTACAGATGATTCGGTGCTCCTTAGAAGGGCAGAAAATCTTAAGAATTTTAAAGCTGAACCCATTCTGCTTATTAACCATACGTGGGAACAATGAAGTCACATGGCTGTGCACAGTGGCTAGAACCAAACCCCTGAGCCTACACGTGGGCTTTAGGAAAAAAGCTGTTTAAACCTCCTAAACTTTACTTATCTCACCTCTAATTTGTGCATGAGAACAGCTTCTGTGTAATTTTACAGTGAGGCTTGATGATGCCACGTACACAGAGTGATCAGTCCAGTTCGTCGTCCGCAGCAGTCCCTGCATAGTAGGTGCCAAGAAGAGGAGGAGGAGGAAGGTGGGGAAGGAGGGGGTGAGGAGGCTGATGTTCCGGTGAAGGAAACAGAGGAAGCCCACGAAAAGCTTTGTTTAAATTATAAATATGAGCATTTAAAATGCATTTATAATCCCATTGCTTTGCCCTTCCCTTCAGAGAAGCAAGTATATCATTACTTTTGGAGGCGGACCGTTTTCAGCATCCAGCATTAAGCTATGGTTTTGCAAAGCGAACAATCAAACTCCTTACTCTGTACAGTCACACTCTCGGAGCCCAGTAAGTCATCATCACCATCATCAGTAGAACTTTAAACTTTAAAATGTGATTTCACACACAGTAACCTATTTGATTATTAACCAGCAAGGAGTTGCAAGGGAATGAATGTTAGGCACATGACAGATGAAGACACTGATGCCTGGGGGGAGGAAGAGAGCTGCGGGAGGTCACAGCCTGGGAGGCCCGGACCCAGAGCCCCCGCCCACACCCGGAGAGGCTTCCTTTCCTTCCCATGTGTCCTGTTGGATGTCTACTCAATATTCAAGCAGAAGTGTTTCTTCTGGGAGGGCTGGCCACACAGTCCCTTGGCTTGGTTCTTTTGAGATGTCTTAATCCCTCTGTCACTGCAAGGGCCACCCATGAACAAAGCATCCTCTTACTTGCCAGGTTATCCCCACTAAACCAAGATCTCTTTGAGGAGAAGGGACTTGGTGGCAGAGTGTCACAGGGACAGGGGTGGGGATATCCTCTATTCAAGCAGAGACTGCTGTGGAACTGATCCCAGGGCACCGAGCTGGGAGAAGTCTTCAGTTTAATGTCATACTGGACTCCCTCACCCAGCCCAGCCCAGCCATCACGACTGAGTACTCTCTACACATGTCTGATAACTTTGACACGGCCCTACTCTCTTGCCCCCGAGGGCCTCATGCTTGAGACGGGTCTGTTCACCAAACCCTGATCAAAGAGCAATGGACGTGATTCATCTTGGCGGGGATGATAAACAGAATCAATGTTCTATCACATCTGTTGTCAGTGTAACCTTGTGACAGCTTGTGAACAAGGGGCTGAGCCCTGCCTGACCACCAAGGCTAGTTAGTCCAGAGAAGGGGTCAGTAAGGATGGCAGCTGCGTTTACCCAGGGGGCCTTTCTCCCCAGATTGCTACTGAACCAGCACGCAAGTGAAACACAAGGTCATCGTGAGGCCAGGGAGACAAGGAAGCTGGCCCTGGGGTCAGTCTTCAGGTTCTTCTCCAGATCTCCAAGCGGTTGCCCAAGTTGAATTGTTTCAGCAGCTCTCTTAGAATAAGTGCAGAGCATTCCAGAAATGTGGCTTTGAGTAGAGGACAGGCTGGATGTCAGATTTCTGGGGTCCACTCTCATAATGAATTAAAAAAAAGCTCTTTACCGAAATTCCACGCTTTACGTATTTATGTATTTATTTTTATTGAGGCATAGTTGACATACAATATTACGTAAGCTACAGGTGTACAACACAGTGATTCTCTATTTTTAAGTGTTATATTCCATTTATAGTTATTATAACACATTGGTTACATTCCTGTGCTGTACAATGTGTCCTTGTAGCTTATTTGTTTTATTCACAGTAGTTTGTTCCTCTTAATCCCCTACTGCTGTTTGTTACCACATCACTGGGTAGTAACTTACATTACTTATCTGCTTACGTTTCCCTTCTAACAGGCCAACCCACGGATCCCATGGCATGTGGCTTGTTTATTGTGTTAACTTATTTACAATAGGGGCCAAACCAAACGTGTTAGGAAAACAACAAGGTCATCTTTTCCTTCCCCTGCTGTCTTGACACACTTCCCTAAGTTCTCTCTTCTCTTCCTCTATGCTAATTTAGACATACCTTGTGGGTGCCCAATTGCCTTTCAGTTATAAGACAGTCTCATTTTCAAAATTAAGACACTCTGGATTTAGTAAAATCCAAAAGATGTGAAGACTCCAAAAGCAAAAGAGTCTATCCAAAAGGCCAATACACGCATGAGAAAATGGTTGAAGTCTCTAGCATCCAAGGACATGCAGATCAAAGTAACTAAAATATATCCTTACGTTGAAAAGACTGGTAAAAATTTAAAGTTCAACAGTACACAGTAGCGGCAGGCGTGCAGCAGAACATCCCCTCACCCGCTGTGACAGAAATGGGCATCGTGGCAGAGCTTTTAGACAACAGCCCAACAGCATCCATGAAAATACAAAATTAGACATTTCCTTTAAACTTGCAATCTCACTCATGGAATCTGTTCCATCCACAAAATGAAAACACAAATATGTCAGGGCATTGATACTAGAATTGTTACCAAAGCATTGTTCAGTAGACGGAAAAATTAGAAAACCAGTGAAAAGTCCATCAGCTGGGGATCGTCAGGCTAAATCATGCTACAGTCACCGCGGGAACACTGAATACCATGTAGCCATCACAGCGAGACACAGGAAAGTGTATATAATATGGCTTCACTTTGAAAAACAGGCAAGGAACAATGATTTCTAAGCTTCAAAGTATGTACTGCACACACGCGCCCACACACACACACACACACACACACACAGGTTATCTGTTTGCGGTGAAGGACAAGTTTGAAACTGGGAAGACAGAAAGTGAAGGGAGAGGTTCAAGCCAAGTCCAAAAATGTACGCTAATAATCGCAGTGCGTCTTCCATGATCACATTACTGCCTGTGTATAGCTGTATATGTATGTGTGTGTGTGTGTGTGTGTGTGTGAAATTAATTTAGAAGCAAGCATAGGTCTGTACAGATGACTAGACTTGGTGAGTTCTAATCAGCTCCAAAATTCTGAGACACAAAGAAGAATCAGTAAAGCAAGGCCCCTTATCCTCTCACCAATCCACTTTACAAGACTTTTTTTTTCCCGTGTGAAAGTCCTATATGTGGCCAGAAAGGGCCAGGATCTCAAGGTCCAGCTTGACACACTTACGCCTTTCCTCACGCTCCAGAGTTTCCTGGTCTAATCCAGGGCCATAGATCTGCCTTCTTCTGTTTAGTCCCTGGAGCTCAGTGGCTTTGTGCAAAAATTACCATTTGCTCAAAATACCCAAAGTCCCTCATGCTGTATTAAGCAGAGCTCTCAAAAATTCTGGGTTCTAAAAGAACAGTTAGCTGTCACAAGACCACATGAATCAGAAATCCTTAGGTTCAAAGGCTGACTATGAAATTATTAAGGCTTTTTCTTGCATTTGAAAAGGAATTTGTGCTTTCTGATTCAGATTTCTAACCTGAATGGAGATTCCAGGAATTCATTCAGTCTGTAAGTTGTGATTGTCAATTAACGAACAAGTTGGCATTATAGAAGTGTCTTTTCTATAGTTAACGTTTCTCTCTTAAAACAACAAAAAACACGCATATGCTCTATTATCCGTCAGCTGTCATTGCTGTGACTGACAGTATACTTCCCTGCAGATCACTAATATTTCATTTTTTAATGGGATAAGAAAACTTTTTCGGAATCTTGCATTATCACTAATAGATTTGATTTAGTGTCTTGGAGAAACAGCTTTGTATTTGTCTTTATTTTTGTCTTTCACAAGTTGAGGAAATTCTGGGAAATGAGACATACTTCCCCCAGAACACCCAGAAACAATAGCATGAGGCCATATCTGATGATCCCCAGCTTCAGTACTCAGGGTGCTTGGAGGAAGAGACCGAGCCCTGGATACATGCATGCGCATCCGTGTCGATCAGGTGGTAACAGGGCTGCGTCAGCCCCGTGAAGGGAAACCAGCTCCCAAGGAATTACTGACAAGTTACTATTTTATGTTTATTACATTTTCACCCTTGAAGGCGAGAGAGAGAAAATATTTATGCTAGAGAGGAGACAGGATTTCTTTGATTAGCATCAGAAGAGACAAAGAGGAAAAGAACATTTCTTGAAGCTTTTGCCACAATAAAGAAGCAGAAGTATGTGTATGCATTGAGCAATTAATTTTCACTCTCTGTTTTCTGCAAAAGTGGCATGATGCACATGGGAAAGAAGAAAACCCTGCCGTTCGCTACAATATGCGTGGGCCTTGAGGGCAGTTTTCCCAAGTGAAATAAGTCAGAAAGAGAAAAGACAAGTACTGTGATGTCACTTATCCATGGAATCTTAAAAAAAAAAAAAAAAAGAAGCCAGACTTGTAGGAACAGAGACGACTGTCTGGGGCAAGGGAT